>NW_006262274.1:18153849-18176332 GCF_000493195.1 Citrus x clementina | reverse complement strand
TGTGTCGTCCAACACTCACTGACCCAAATGACAACGTCGTTCACTCTAGAATTCTAATTCTGGTTCACATTTCAACAATACATGTATTCACTCAGTTAAAAGTGAACTCAAATTAATCAAGAAAACGAGTCACAATATGCATACCGTTTTTGGTTTACATAGTAAAGCTAATCTCTCTGTTTTCTCAATGTGCCAGAAAAAAAAAAAAAAGAGTATTACTATACAAATAAGATTACGATTTATACGATGTAATTACTGCGGTGCAGTTTTCATAGGTTTTAAACTTTTAATGGAGCAGTTTCATGGTTATCAAACAGGCCCCTGTGTTAGCGGAATAACTGTTATTGGCCCAATAGTAATTACAGCAGCCTCGGCCCAAATAAATACTGAAGCATCAACTATAGTTTAGTTTTCTCCTTATTTTAAGGGAAACCATATAATTAAAGGCTAAAGCGCTGCGATTATTAATGTTTTCTAGGTGGCCGCCAGAAACTTTGCAGCCATCGAAACATGCGCGAAAATGAATTGAAGTTGTTCCTTTGAAATTTTGAAGTCCACAGGGGCGGCTTTAAAAAGTCAAAAAAATAAATTCGCTTGAATGAATCTCACAAAAAAATTGGACCCTTTGAAAATGACATTTAAATTTTAAAAAAAAAAATCTTTATTTTTCGTAGGATGACAAAAAATTTAGATAATGCAAATGAGAAACTCGTGAATCCAAATTGATTGGAATGCGACAAAGGGGAAAAATAAATAAATAAATGTCATCAAATTTTATCACAAAAGCATCTTTGGTATGTGGATAAAAAAAAGATACCGTGGGTGACTGATTTGGCTTCTTTGCTATTAATTATTGGTTCATTCACAATTATGTGATTACACCTTCTACCCTCCAAATCTTTCAAAGGATAAAGTAGTCAGATATTTAAATATGAGTGTGGCAATCATTGATTGCATGCTTGGTGGTCACCCAAATTTTGTACCTAAATTTTACAAGTTTGTGGTGGCAGGCACTTGGGTGCAAGGGGCAGGCATTACTATGTGTCGGACCTACTTGAAAAAAAAAAAATCAGAAAAATGAGAGAATGAATTGAAAATTTTACTAATTTTATGCATATTTTATATTTTTACCTCTTTATTTTTACAGTTTTAATGTTGCAGGTATTCAAGTTTAGGACTTATGCAGTATGATTTTATGATCCTACTCGTTCTAAAATTTTTTTATATTTCGTGTTGTTTCATTAGTTTATAATGAAAGAAATTCAATCAATTTTTTACACTTTATGATTCAAATTTAAATGACTTATAAAAAAATTAATTAAAAATCACTCGAGAAAAAAATTAATTTGTGAAATTATTTGGTAAGTTAAGTTATCCTAGATATTTTATATAAGAGATGGAAAAGTCAGCTTTGCCATTGTATGCATATCATAAAGTGCGGAACACCTAACAGGTCACGTGGAGAATTGGAGACTGAAAAAGTCAGAAATTGCAAACTTCCATAAGAAAAAAGGTCATTGATATTATGAGTACTCGTAGGGCAAAGGATCGGGTTCGATTTGGTACAATTTGGAATCGAATTGAATCATTAACTTCTTTTTTCGCGTTAAATTAGTTGGATTCGATTTTTTCAATTTAAAACTGTAATTTTATTTTTGTGCTTTTTAATTTTTAATTCTTTCTCGTATAAATTGGTCGGTTTTTTAATTTAAAAATTTAATTAAACTATTATTCAGTTTAATTTTTTTTTTGGGGACGACGGGTTTTTTTGTCCGCCTCTAATTATGATCAGAAAATATTATACAAACGTAAACATAAATGAATTTAGTATTTTTCTATTACTTTTTTAATTTTTCTGTTACTTGCTTTTTGGGGGAAAAGAAGGTGATTTCGTCACACTATCTTTGATTTACTTGTGGAACTCGTCAACCCTTCAATAACTAACAAATCATAGTAAAAACTTGTTGAGTGCCTTGTACTTTTTAATCATGGGTATTTACACAACCATCATCTTATTCTTACCCCACCATATACATTCCACTATCAATCAATTCAATTATCTTTAATCATGTATTTGTTTGTTCCCTTCTTAAAGTATGTCTATATTATTTTTAATGAATCATGGATGTACTTATTTTCTTTTTATAAATATATATATGTGTGTGTAAAAAAAAAGTATGAAATGGATAAAGTTTAATCAAATTTTTTTAATCTCATATTTTTTAAAGTTATGTATGTATTCAAGTGATGAAAAAAAAAGAAACCTTAAAAATCGGTCTGTGAGGAAAGATTTACTATGATAATGATTCTATGGTTCTATCAATTCAAGTGCACAATAAAGGACTGGTCAGTCACCGGAGATATTTAGTTATTACAACGAGAGAGCAAGTGGCAAGGATATGCTTTTGTTGAACGGAATCTGATTGTGATTCCGTGGAAGAGTTAGATGAGTGGGCGTAGCGTAGTTGCAGTGCGTTGGATGGCACACTATTTCATCTGTTCAATGTACTAAGCAACGGCTTTTCCAGATCAATCAACGATGTTTGAATGGAAGCGCGTGAGCACGCTCTCCCAGTTTCTCTCCCCCTCTTCTTCTTTTTTCTTTTTTAAGAGAGAAATTATTAGTCATTTACTCTTAAATAACACCCATATCAAATATACTACGACACTTTTAACATATATCACTCGTATATTCTAAATTTACAAAAGACGTTTGCATTCCATCAAACCATTTACTGTCTTTAGAACATGCTGACGTCATAGGGGTAATATAATCTTTTAATATAGGAGAGGCTGTAAAGAAAGACGATGTCGTTTTTGTTGGGTGAAATGACGTTGTTTTAATTGGATTTTTCTAAAAAAAATTAGACTCTACCGTTTCACTGTAATTGAAATTAAAAAAAAAAACAACGTCATTACACTCAATCTTTACCAAAAAAAAAAAAAGCTACAAAGAAATGACATCGTTTCACTGTAACTCAAAAGACAAAAAGAGAAAAATGTCATAAATTACAGAAAAGTGGTCATAAAAACATTATTGGCTCCAATGGTTACATTTTGTCTTGCTTTACATTTGGGGTAAATTTATCTTTTTAAGTTGATTTCAGCTTAAAAGGGTAAAATAGTCACTTTGCTAAAAGTCTGTTAATTTCTTAACGGCAATAAACAATTTGGTGGACGACAGACGTCTTTTGTCAACTTAGGGTATAAGAGTGATATACGTTAAAAGTATTGTAACGTATTTAATACGGGTGTCATTTAAAAATATATGGCTAATAATTTCTCTTTTTTTAATTTGTTATTGAGTTTTGAATATCTGTCCTTTGCAAAAACCAACGTCTCACGATACCAACAGAGGAAAAAAGAATGAATCTAGAAATAGCCAAAATTTCATTATTCAACATCCAACGTTTATTTTTATAAATTATTCATCTCTATATATTAATATGAAGGTTTTTTTTATTATTTATATTAGTATTATAAAATTACAGTACTTTTTTTTTAGTCTAACAACAAACCTATCTCTTCCTCACTCATACTATATATGTGGCATTCAAAGTCTAAAATTTTTTATTTTTCAAACAAGAAATTTTATCAACTCAGTCTATTCTATTTGCATGTAAAACTACTATATAAATTATCGTTTATATAGATAATATATATTAATTTAAATCCTACCATCAATATTATTATCGCTTATTAATATACAACAAAGAAGGAGCCCAAGTCTAAGAGACACTACACTTGCTACGACACATAATAAAAGGTAATTTAAATTTAAATTATATGTAAATAATTAAATCTCATTATTGGAACTATGGATGGTGACATAAATAGAAATAATGCTGGTGGCAAGATTTTTATTTTTTTATTTGAAGGAATAATGGGAGCGTGGTTACAACCTCCACGAAGAGGAGAGTGAAGCAATACTTTTTAAATTTTTAAATCAAACAGAAAGAAAAAGAGACAGCATCAACAGCGATGTATAAAACCTTTGGGCTCTCTCCCTCCTCTTTACTCAACCCCCACCAACTTCTCTCTTCTCTTCTTTAATACATAACCAAATTGAAAGACCAGACTCTCCTTCTTCATCTCAACTTAAAAAACCCAAAATTATTATTAAAAAAAAGAACTTTTTTTTTCTTTTTTAAATCTGTCTCTCACTCACTCAATTCATCTGTCGATTGAGTGAGAGGAGGAGGAGGGGAGCTTCTTTAATTTATGTCCTTATTAGATGCTTGTTTTGTTTTGAGTCCATAACTTGTTTGTGCGTACAAGTTGGGGGAGGAGCTGGAGAGAGGATGAAGCTGAGGATGATAAAGATCTTATATTATATGTATTAAGCTACGGATAATTTTGGTGGGTTTTTGAGATTTCGTGAAAGCTTTCATCATCAAAAATGTTATCTTGCTGTGACTGCTTCCCCTGCTGGGACGGAGACACTGAGTTTGACTTCCATGAGCCCGAGCCTTTCTCTTTGCCTTCACCGATTCCTCAATGGCCACAAGGTAAACTGAATACTTCCCTGTTCGCAACTAAGCTTCTAATGTTTATTGATTTTTCTTCCTTTTTAATATTTTTTTTTTGGGGGGGTGATATAGCTGATTGATTGTTGTGAATTTTTCAGCTTCAAAATTTCTTTCCTGAGTTGGGTTTATTTGAAGATTTTTTTTTTGAGGTTATGATTGATTGATCTATTGATTCAGTTTAATTTAAAGATTATATGTAAATATATTTTCGATTTTTTGCTCAATATTATTTCTAATTCTGTTGGACAATTATGAAGGTAAGATAACTCTTCTTAATGTTTAATGCCGCTACTAATAAATTATGAAGTACGGATATTTATGTTTCTCGTGCAGTATTAAATTCTCTGTTGACTTCGTCCTGCAAAATTTTAAAAAATTAAAAAATAAGAATAAAAATAAAAATCTTTGCAAATACAATGAAAATTTGTTGTATCAAGGCCTCTTGTTTGCGAATATAAGAATGTTTTAATTAGTCGGCCATTGAACAATGTGAATTTTAGTTGAAATTACAAATTAAAAATTAAAAAAAAAAGTTGTGCAACAAATTCATCAACTTGGTTAAAATGGATAGACGTAGACAATACGGAATGCCTTGAAAGTGGAAAGCTTGAAAGGAAGATGCAAGTTGAATATTATGTTCAGAACATGAAGTTGACATCTACTTTACTCATTTTGCTCAAAGCATGGTAGGATTGACATTTGACCATCCTTGTTCTATATGGTATGTACTTGAACCACAAAAATAAAATAATAATTGATAACTAAAATAATTGATACTAAATTAAGATTAGGATGTTGGCATTCATTCATTCCACAGTCCTGGAATTTGTACTCCAAACCAACTTCTTGAGTTAATGATTTGCTTGTAAGTCTGTAGTGATGTCCTCTTATTGTCATGACAATATTTGCTCACTTTTGCTAATTATGTTTTATCGTCTTCACAGGCAAGGGTTTTGCTACTGGAAAAATAAACCTGGGAGAATTGGAAGTTTTCAAAATTACTAAACTTGAGAGCATTTGGAGCTGCAATGTCTTGGGTGGCGAAGCGAAAGGTGTCACATTTTATAAGCCTGGAGAAATCCCTGATGGCTTTTACTGTCTTGGTTACTATTGCCAGCCCAATGATCGGCCATTGAGAGGACATCTTCTGGTGGCCCGTGATGCTGCTGCTTCTTCTAGGACAGAAGCTGGTTCCACTGATAAGATAACATTACATCATCCAGCTCTAAGAAAGCCCCTTAACTACACACTAGTGTGGAGTACAGATCCCCACAATGGTGACTGCAGTTACTTTTGGCTGCCAAACCCACCAATGGGTTATAAAGCCATGGGTATTTTGGTTACCAACACATCTGAGGAGCCTGAAGTTGAGGAAGTTAGATGTGTCCGGGAGGATCTTACAGAGAGTTGTGAAACTTGTGATCTGATACTTTCCACAGAATCAGATATGAGCAAGACCCCATTTCAGGTCTATTCTACAAGACCCTGGATAAGGGGAATGTTCGCTAGAGGTGTTTCTGTTGGGAGTTTCGTTTGTGGCACCTACTTGAATTCTGAAGAAGAGTTAGATATCGCTTGTTTGAAGAATCTTAACTCCTCCCTAAATGCAATGCCAAATTTGGATCAGATTCACGCACTGATCAAACACTACGGACCAACTGTTTTCTTTCATCCCGACGAGGAATATTTGCCCTCTTCTGTGCCATGGTTTTTTAAAAATGGTGCACTCTTATACCAAGATGGGAAGCCGAAAGGCGAACCGATTGATTCCAGGGGCTCAAATTTGCCTTGTGGTGGGACTAATGATGGTGCATTTTGGATAGATTTGCCTGAGGATGATGATGCGAGAAATTCTCTCAAGAAAGGAAACCTAGAGAGTGCAGAACTTTATGTTCATGTCAAACCAGAACAAGGAGGAACATTTACCGATATTGCAATGTGGATTTTTTGTCCCTTTAATGGACCCGTAACCCTTAAAGTTGGGTTACTGAGTATTGCAATGACCAAGATAGGCGAACATGTAAGTGACTGGGAGCACTTCACTCTTCGTGTGAGCAACTTCACTGGAGAACTTTGGCAAGTATACTTCTCGGAGCACAGTGGCGGTAGATGGAGGGATGCTTTTGAGTTGGAGTATATCAAAGGGAATAAGCCGATTGTTTATTCTTCAAAACATGGACATGCTAGTTTCCCACATGCAGGAACATACCTTCAAGGTTCTACAAAGCTTGGAACAGGAGTAAGGAACGATACTGCTAAGAGTAATTTTTTTGTGGATTCAAGTACCAAGTATCAGATAATTGCAGCCGAGTATCTTGGAGATGGGGTTGTTACAGAACCATGTTGGTTGCAGTTTATGAGAGAGTGGGGTCCAACCATTGTATATGATTCAAAATCTGAAATAGATAAGATACTCAACCTCCTTCCATTCTTTATGCGATTTTCAGTGGAAAATCTCATTGACTTGCTTCCCACAGAGCTCTATGGTGAGGAAGGACCAACTGGACCAAAAGAGAAAGATAATTGGGTGGGAGATGAAAGGTGTTAGGTTCATCATGCTCTTATACGACGAGTGCCTTACCTACTTTCTATATATAGCATGGCCCTTGCATGTACTTGCTAGTTGTCAACTACCTAGTAATCACGGGACAAATATGGATGCTGGTTTTGTTGCAATGTAGTCAAGAAGATTGGATGTATCCTTCTACTTTGGTTGTAACACATCTGTGATTCTGCGCTTCAGTCAAGAAGATTGAAAGTGAGGGTATATGATTTGTGATTTGTGCCGGCGATATAATTCTTGGACATTTTGACTTACAGAGTGGTAGCATGCCTATGCCACCTGAGATTGCTAAGGCGGATGGTAAGATGAAAGGATTGGAAGACACAACAATGGTGGGGTGATTTGGTTTGAAGCAGTTTCCAGGTGATGAGAGGAATTGCAAGTGGGTGTCGTCAAAGAAACCGATGCTCTCCAAAGTCAAATTCTTGTATTATTGTATATATTTTCAGCAGAATCATACCATTCTCAATGTAGTTTCTCTGTATTATGTTTGATTAAAAGAGATTGACGCTCCCAACTGGCACATCTGTCGTTTTTATTGTGTTGTATAAGAACATTGAGGGCCCGGGTAAAGTGAACATGAAACATAAGAAGCCTAATATCAGCCATATAAAGGTCGCACCTACAAATTCTCTAGCTTCAAAGTAGTTGAATTGGATCAAATTGGATTTTGTATTCTTTAGTTGCAGTCATTGGGATGGTTCATAAACCTCAAATTTTACGCAGGCCTAAACCTGCCAGGGTTAAATATATATATCCCTGTGTGTCCCGAAAGGAGGAGAAACTTCTCTCTTGCTGATCAATACAAATGCAAAAGAGAGTACCTCACTACGCAAATGCAGTAATTAGAGAGAAGACCTACCGTGAGAATTAGTTGTGTTCAAAAGGATATTGAACTTATAGCAACTGTAATTTACAGAAAATAATTACATTTGATAAAACCAGAGGTGAAAAAAAGAAAGAAAGGAGAATGTTGGTGATTCATCTAGCGACTTTGCAGTTCTCCCAGGAAATCTCCTGGGCACATTCTCCACATACAGTACTACAACCAGGTTTTGTGCCCTGACTTCTAAGAGTCAGCTTATGAGATAGATTAGTGCATTTCCGAATTACCACATGACTCCTCAATATGCCCCTGGGTTGTGTGACACTGCTGGTCTCTGGAGCAGGAGTCAAGTTTGACATGGAAGCAGGCTTACGCTCTGATATGGATTCATCCACTGTAACTCGCTGTACTTCCTCCCATTCTAATGATTTCCGGAATACTTCCCAAGCCATGTCTTGCTCCTCCTTCGAAAGCCTTTCTTCTTCATTCTCTTGCAAAAGGGTCTCATGTTCATGATAATTGGAAATCCACCTACATGAACAAGGGTAAAGAATCCTATGAAGGGGTTCTTTAAGTACCAAAATAAATGCCAAAATCAAGCAGGTAAGTACACTTAAGCCCCTATCAAATGCCATTTACTGCACACCTATAAAAATCTAAAACTACTCAGAATCTGTAAAAATGAAAAGAAATACATAGTAAGTCACAGAATAATTAACACAATAAAGCTACCTTGGGTGATGCTTGCCAAGTAAGCTTTCCATCAATTTGTCAGAACAACCTTCATGCGAAAGAGGCAACTTATGCTTCAGTGCACAATTTGTATTTTGACTACTTCCTTGTCCATTCTCTTTACTGACTGCTGTCAAAGGATCAGGATTTTCATCATCACCAAATTCAAAGAGATGTAACATTTCTTCTTTTGATATAGTCCTATGGACTTGTTGTCTATCCACCACCCTTGCAGCAAGCCCTTCCTTTGTCACCTATTTGTAGTATTCTCTTCATCAGAAAAAAATAGATCATAAAATATACTAGTAGCAATTTGTTCTTTCATTACCTGACGCTTATATATCTTCTCTTCCATGGTTCCATGAGCCATCAACCGGTAAGCAAAAACTGGCTTTCTTTGTCCATACCTGCAGACGCCAAAAGAAGAAAAAGGAGATTGAACTTTTCATGACAACATGATAAAAGACATATATACAAGACAAATCAGAAAAGAACACACACCTCCAAGCACGATATATGGCCTGAAGATCATATGTTGGATTCCAAGAACCATCAACAATAATTACACGGTTAGCAGAATGAAGATTTATCCCCAGAGATCCAGCTCTGGTTGAAATCAGAGTACATTTCACCCTTTTATTTAGGGGCTCATTAAACCTCTCCACCAACTTTTGCCTTTCAGAGCTCTCTGTTCTTCCATCTAGTCTGGCAGGAAGAATTACACAAGCAAAAATGGACTTTCAAAAATTTGAAATCAAAATTGAGAAAGATACCCATGCCCACATGAAACAAAAAAATAGTCAATTTTTTTTGTCACATAATCTTAACTTACCACTTAGCTAAAATATTTATGCTAATAGGTGAAGACCCAGCAATATTTTGTCACAGAATCCACATGTGCAAGGCATGTGGACTAAACATGACAACGACCACAAATATTTTTAGTAAAAAAAAATAGAACTTAGCATAATTTTAAAACGATTGGGGAATTAGAACACAAGGCCCCTTGGTCATATTAGTTGCAAAACCATATTAAGCAGTAACTCAACCTAAAATCTTAAGCTAATGCATGAGGGCCCAACAATAGTATAGAAGCTATGATAGCATGATGACTTCATAGTGAAAAGAGTATTCAACTCCAACGATACAAAAACAAATGAGTAGCAATAATAACAATTTTTCTGAATTTTGACTCTTAAAGCTGTAAACTATACACAACACGTGTGTGATATAATTCAAGACAAAAGGAGAGTTAGAATCCATACATATTCTAAACAGTTTACATACATATCACCCACCTGTACCAGTCCTTTCCTTTTTTCCACAACTTCCCTTGTTTCCCAGGCCGAGGTAATTTTGAAAGATAAAACTCTATGAGGTCTAAAGTTGGTATGCTTTGGCTAAAAACCAATGACTTATCGCCCATATTAGAACACATGGTTAGAATGTCCAGCAGCAAGACCATTTTGCCACTGTAGTCGAGCTCTTTATAGGTATGATCATGGAGAAGATCATTCCACCAATCCTGTTATGAAATAGATATCGGCAAATAGCCTTAAAGTAAGATAAAAACACAATAAGAGTGTGAACAATGTTACTCATACAAACTTGAGTACCAGTCTTCCTAAGAAAAGATGATTTAATTGCAAACAAAATACTAATACTCCAGGAGTGAATTTGTTCAAACTTGTACCTTTTGGAAAAAGCCATCGTCGTTCTTTCCCTGCAGAAAATCATTCATGTTTCGCGGCTTCTCTGTTAAGCATGAAAATATAACCATTAAAATCATTCCCTAAACAAAATTTTGAAATCTTATAAACTGCTGCATGCAAAAAATTAATGGAAGAGCACATTGCAAAAAGTTAGTGACAGTACATGAAGTACCTTTTTTGGCTTAGAGGCAGGAGAGGATACTACTAACAGCAAAAGTAAATGAGGGATGACTTATTTACTGTTCACAGAGCTGTTTAGAATTATATTTAATTTATCAACATTATCAACACAAATCAAGATAGCCCCATTTATGGTGCTCAGTCCTGATTATCCTTTTAATTTAGCACTATGCATGGGAACTGTCTACAATACCTAAATAAAACCAAATGACCAAATTCAAAAGCTGCCCAAAACATCAATTGAAGTAAATCACCAAGTCCAAAAACTAAATCATTGAATGAAGAAATATTCATGCAAGAAATTTTTCAAGAAAAGGGGAAAAAAAAAAAAAAGAATACCTCCTATCACCACATTATAATCCATGTTTTCATCACTGGAGCTGTCCTCAGCATCCTCACGACTTGGATACCCTTTATCTTTTGTCAACTGCAAGATCCCAGGATGGTTCCATATCTACTACGGACATAACACTTCTGTCAAACGCAGGAACTTAACAAACAGAACAATCCATTCCTAAACAATTAATTAGTAGTTCTTTAAAATAGATTCATCTTGACCACAATATGCTACATTATATTTCCAAACTGACAGCAACTGTGTCAGTATGCGTGGATGGAAATGTACATCTGTGTATTGATATTCCAGCTTCAGAAGCATTAAAATACAAAAACATGGTTCCTAGGAAAGTACCTGAGCCAAAGCCTGGTACCCAGCGAAAAAACTCTTTCGTATCTTTTCATTGGAAACTCTGTCATTTGTGAACCCATGCAAATCAAGGAATCTCTTGTATAATCTCCTCTGTAGAGGAGAGAGCTTCACAGTTATTACAAAGACAGTTTTTGGCGGCAAGTCCTTCTTCACCACATTCATGTCCATTCTCTGGACAAATCCTTTTAATTGTTCATAGAGGATGTGAGACCTTTGATTCATAATTTTAACATCCTCAGATGTTGAATTAGTATGTTGACCATTTTCAATAGGATTTTGGAAGCTGCACATAATAAAAGCATAATCAAGATAAATTGATACAAGTGGAAATAGCAATCAGAACAATGTCAGTGAATAAGACTTGCCGGTTCCTAAACTCATGGCTGCTACCAAGAAAACCTTCCCGTACGAAATCAACCATCTATTGCACATCAAATCCAACAGAAATCATAAAACTGAATCAAAAATAACTGCTTATCAGCACTCAAAGATCAGAGAAACTTACACAATAATATTCCATGAGATTGTTTTGAAGAGGTGATCCAGTCAATGCAATCCTTCTTTGGCATTTCACTTGTTTCAAGGCTTGGGTTGTATCAGCCCTAGTGTTTTTAATCATGTGTGCTTCATCACAAACAAGTATATCAGGTCCATCCTAGGATATAAAAGAAAACCAAAAATTTCTCCAATTATTCATTTCATTTAATAAGACCAACAGTTGATGAGAATACTTCAGTAAAATAACTGAGATATCAAAATTTCTGTGCAGAAGTGCATTTGACTTCATTCCTTAATGCTTTAAGATACATGCAAGCATTTACACATAATATCATAATACTTCAGATATTAGCACAGCAGTAAATTAACAAGACAATACGTCAAAATCCAAAGTTTGACGCAGAATAAATTTGTTTATACTTCAAACAGAAGTTCATAAAATATAACAATCTTCTCTGTTAATAAAGCAAAATAAGAAAAAAAAAACTAATTATGACACAGAACAAATATCCTCAAGATAAAAGTTCATCAGAAACATTAAAGTGCATTTGTTGGCAGCAGTTAGATGAATAAGAATCAAACTAACACCAAATTAAGCAAATCAAATCACTTTGACTAACCAGATGTTCAATTCACTCCAATAACCAATAATGCATATCAACTTCATGAAATAAATCATTGTATATTGAAAAAGAATGTGACTTGGTGACAATCACCTGCAAGGCATGACAAATTTCTCTAGCCATGTTTCGATCCTTCACATGCTTTCCAAAAGACAAGTTCCGGAAAGCAGTATAACCAATCAGAAAAACACCACCCTTAGCTCTCCACTTTGCAAGCAATTCTGCTCGTCTATCCCTGGGAAAGTAATTACGGCAGAAAGTATCAGCTAGTGGCCATATGTGTGCATTGATTGAGTGTGTGTGTGTGTGCGCCCTTATATAAGAGCCAAAATTGAAGAAAGAGAGAAAGAACTACTAATTAATTGTTTAAGAAAATAATATATCCACAAATTCTGTCACACTAGAGTAGAAATTACTATAAATAAGAAAAAAATCTAGATTAATAAAAGCTAATTGTCTTCACTTGAACGTCCAGGGCACTAACAAGAGCTAACAAACATCCTTCTCCAAGTTATTTGAACAGTAAAAATCTACAACTTTTATTTATTTAGAAGAAATATTAACTGAAAACATCCAGCTGATTTCAAAAATCTCCAGATTGGTTAACTCTCTCACCAAAATCTCTTCATTTTTCAAGTTTCTTCAGGACCAGCTTAACGATCTGATTGAGTACAGGAGAAAAACCACCAAATACAAAAATTCTCTTTCAATTCAAACATTCTAAGAGCTCAACTTTGTTACATCACTCTGGCTTACTAACAGCATTAATAAAAACAATTTTAGTTACAAATAGAGCAGCAATACTCACTTAATCCCAACAGTTCGGTCCACAAAGCTCTCCAAGACAATAACTTTGGTTACAGAGTAATCAAATTAATAAGACTGATCAACTTAATATTATAAAATTTCCGAAATACACATTAGAATCATAAACAGTACATACACAAACAATTGAAAAATTCAACAGGAATCGTGATAGGAAAAATAATGCTCATTGTGCAAACAAATGATCCATAAACAAGTTTTTCTCTAACACATACAAGAATACATCGTTAGAAAATGTTATCAGACCTTGATACATCTTCTAGCATGAAGACACGGAGAGGCTTCAATTCCGATGGCCTCCATTTCATAAACTCCTGCTTCCAATTATGAAGCACATTTACAGGTGTGACAATAAGAGCAGTTCTTAATCCCAAATCGACGCTTCTCATTGCTGTATACAAAAAAGCTATGACCTGGAAATATATTAGACATATCAGACACACCATAACTATTGACCTGCAGGAAAAGGGAAAAAAGGAAAACATATGACGCCAGACAGAGATGTTACAACTCATTTTTAAAAGTCAAAACGTAGCAATTTGCAAGTTCTAACTTCTACTTCTACAGTTACAACTTACAACCACCACTATGATGATTACTGTTACAATTAAGAAGCCATAAGGAATGTCATCACTTGCCATGCTGCTGCTACTATTTAACAACTCTATGATGCAAAGAAGTGGTGGCCTAATGCCTACGAAAAGATAGCAAGCTCCCCACAGGGTTGCTCGGTGCAGATGCCCGGAAGTGAATGGCAAACATTTAGTTGTGGAAAAGCCCAATAAAGGCTATCAATGGCAGGGAGAAACTAATAGAAAGAGTACAATCAGACAAAAATCAAAAGCAGCCCACACGCTTCCAAAGACTAGCAAAGAAGCCAAGAAACTTCAATATGATGAAATATATTAGAGTGTTGCCTCATAACCATCAACCTAATCTTCAGCTAATAGTAGTACTTCTCACATCACCTTAGCCCAAATATGAACCTCACAGGCCGGAGAAAGATTCTTCATCCATGACAAACCAGACATTAGAAAATCAAACTGGGTTGAGTCCTATAAACAACTGCCCAACAGAGCAAGGAAATTTTTCATGGACCCGCAAAAGCCAGTGTGTTCACAGAACAAATACATCGAGATTGCAGCATCAAGACAGTAAACACAATAGCTTTTACCAAGAGATGGAGCAGGAAACAGAAAGAACACAGCTCGAGAGGAATACCTGAAAAGTTTTACCAAGACCCATTGTATGAGCTAGAATGCAACCAAGCCCTTTATCTCCAGATTTCACTTTTCTGATTGACTGTATGATATTTTCCCACATAAATCTTATCCCTACCACCTGCAATAAAGATTCAGTTGAGCTAACAAAATAGCACTTGCATGGTCATACATGAAAAAAAAAAAAGAGCTCAGATCAGCCAAGAAGCTTATGCAAGACAAGGCAAATTTCCTGAGGTCTGCCACATCAGTATCACTCCTACAAGTTCAAAAAATTAAAAAATACATTCGATAGAGCATTAACATTAAGGCCGCAGTCAGCCTATACAGTGAAACCATTTTAAGAAACAAGTCAAGGCTCACTCCATTGTAACCACACACTTTATGAAAAAGATTCCGTAAACAAGAAGAATTCATACAGAAAGTTGCGAAAAACCATAAAAAAAAAACCTGGTGAGCTTTCAATTTAGCCGATATGCTTGATGGGATCCTCACTGCTTCTTCACCTTTCTCCCTGACAACATTCACTATATAACCGGTAATGGCATCACCAAGCACTTCAATGCTAGCACCAGCTGACAAGTCTCCATCCAATGTCACAGAGTTCATCAGCTTAGATTTGCTAGAAAACTGTACTTGCAATGACTTCAGACGTTCTTGTCGTTCCTACAAAAATTGTGACCACCGTAAATTATTCGGTAGGGAGAAAGTCAGACCTGACTAAACAAATCAACCAAATAAAGCATACTTTCTCTATTGCAATTTTCCTTTTGGTCTCTTCTCCTAATTCAGCATCATCCAGAATCCTTCGAATTTTCTTTTTCTGCTTTCTCTTGCCGCTGGAGAAAGTGATAAGACTTAAAATATAAGAAATATGCCTCTCTATGCAAGTTAAATACAAATGAAAAGTTACAAACGATTTCGTGCTTCAAAAACTAGAAATATAAAACAAATGTAACTTTTCACATGGAAACCAAGCCTCTAATAAGTCACTAGGAAGCATCATTGGGAAACAGGTCTAAAGGAGAAATCTCCACATGCTGAGAGAAACTACCATAAACCATCCAGTTAACTCAACCATTTTGCCAAAATTATAATATATGAAATTCAGAAAGAATCATACAAAGAAATATAAGAGCTTCAAGATATCATCCAATAACTTGCAAGAAAGTAAGAATCACTCATCACAAGCATCCCTCAGTCCAATTAGAAGAATCATCATACCCAATTTTGAGATTGTTGTCAGCATCTGAATTCTCTGAATCACTTTCAGAGCTAGAAACTATCAGGTTTTCAGATCCCATGGCTCTCCCCAATTCTGATGTCAATCTTTTCAAAAGACTTGGAGAGCAGCAACAACATTGCCAGCAAGAGGCCTGAACTTCATCAGACAAGCATGCTTCACTGATATTCCTCTTCACACAAGTGGTACAGAATAACGTTTTACACGATTTACAACTCACTAAATCACTGCTTCGCCCACACCATACACAGTAACACTCAGAGCAGTCGGCATCCTGCCATAAACAAATAATTCAACTCAAATTTAAAAATGAAACACTCATGAAGAATTATCAAACGAATCCATTCACAAGGAAGTTTCTAGAACTCAGTCGACAATGGGTCAAAACAAAATTGCTAAAGCATAGACCCTAACTATGAGTTTAAGCTTAAATACTAAAGGATTTAATATGTTGCAACATTAATAAATTACGAAATCAATTTTCATACCTTCACATGCATCTTCTTCTCCAGTAGGCATTTGCAATCCTTGCAAACAATTACATTAAGAATTGGATGGGGGTGCACTTCAATAGCCACATTATTACAGGCAGTGCAGTAAAACTTCTCACTCAAACTCTGAGAATGAAGGGAATTATCGGTGGCAGCATCATTGATATTTTCAGGTGAGACAGAATGATCTTCCAATTTGGTGGAACATTCATCCTTCACCACATCCGCTTCATCACTACCTATAATAATAGTCCGACTCCTCTTTTTCTCACTGTTTGGCTCCTCACTTTCATTGGAACGCTTTATACCTCTAAGTTCACTGGAATCAGGCAAAGCAGAATCTGAGACTGAAGAAATGCCATTACTCAGTGACCTTTCCTTGACGGAACTTTCAAGCACACCAGTTTCCAAATTTTGCAATGCAACCTCATTGTTATTGCCAGGCATATCACCATCATCAGTTTTCTTGTTTGAAAGAGATTTAGAGGCATCAACAAGAGGCCGTGTCTCAACAGCAGAATCTTCAATTGTCCAATCAACTGAGCCAATTTCTTTCTGTATTACAGCGAAATTGATAACAGGAAAAAAAAATGATTTAATATCAATGAAGATGAAGATATTTAAGCTATTTGAAGTATAAATATTTAAAAATGGCCCCTCCCAGTAAGAAATATGTGTTTGACCATGCATGTAATCAGGCATGATATTTTTAGACAACTGAAAAGGCCTTCACCCTTTGCATAAATGACAGAAATATTGTTACCCGTTACCGTACAAGTAGTAAAAACGAAAACTTACAAATAAAATTTCAATACCCAAATCATAAATAAATTCTAGTTTATCCAATAAAATGTGGCCAACTGTTAAATAATAGTGCATACATATTTATCACTAGAGAATCTATTACAGGCTTCTTTACCATATGTGTGACTGTGTCCATTCCCAGTAGTTTTTCGATAACCAATTATATCTATCATGTGATTCAGTTATGCTGTAAAAACAAAACATTTCATTAATCAACTTAGATCAAACTGGAAAAAATGAGAACAGACATACCTGTTTAGATCTTTTTTGATGCCTCCTTCGTTTCAAATGAAGCTGAAGCTTGCGATCCATATTTGCATCATCTTCCTCTTTCACCTGTAAAATTACAAAGGGATGGCCACATACACTTTAAAACTTACTTTCAAACATATGTCAGCAAAAAACAAATAATTAATCATGATAAAATACCATTAGATATTAAAATTATAAAAGACTAGAATATCTTCAAGCGTCTCTATTCCAAAATAAACCGACACCAAAAGATCTTACAAAAAGTTTGAATATTGCTATATGAGTAGGACCATTTGCAGAACACATATAGAGAAAAGCCATCTCACCCTTGAGTATAGTACAAAAACTAGAAAATGGAATTCATGCATTTAGATGCAAATTTTCCGAAATGATTATCAGGCAATCAGCATCATCTTAGGATCAAAAAGGTCTCCAATAAGATAGAGAGATCTTTCCTGGAGCTCTTTGATAAATAATCACCACACAGATTCTTTTGATGCATAGAAGGGAAAATGTCAAAGTAATTAACAGAAGTTTTTCTCTGTAGCCACCTAAGAATCATTAATTGGGACTTTAACAGCCACTGTGCATCTAAAGGAGCAAAGCAGTCTTAAGAAAGATATAATCCAACCAGGTTACATAAAGCCTTCTATAATACACACACACATCTATGCAATATGTTATCTGCACATACATCTTTGTCAGTGTGTATTTCTGACATGCATTGAGGCTACAAAAGATTAATTTTGTTGAATACATATTGAGCAGAAAACAGATGCAGTCATCAACCTTAGGGCCTTGAAATATATAAAAAAAGCACTCTCACGACCATCAACCTTGAGGCCCCCAAATATGTCAGAAAAGCATTCTCACAACCAAAGTTTCAAGAATAAGATACTGGAAACCAGAAATCAGGTTAAGATGGATATCAACAAACCTTTCTAAATTTTTTCCTTTGCTCTTCAGAAAGAGCCAGCTCTTTTTCATTTGCTATTGCATCTGCAACAAACGGATCATCAGAATTTCCATCAACATCTTCAATCTCTTCAACCTGAAAGAAAAAAGGATTTCAAAGCTCATTGAAAGAATAACTGGGTTGACGAAATATGGCATAAATATAGATAGCACTAAGTTGCACACTCCTGTGATACCACATACACACCCATTTAGAAAGTGAGGTAAGAAGGAATTTGTGGACATTAAAAAGAACAATGATAGATCAAGTGAACTTCTTATTTCAGTACCAACCAATAAGAGAAAAGTGTAATAGTACAACTTCTCAGCACACTAGCCTATCACATAAGGGACTTCTCTCCTTCGTAAAATTGTTCAAAACTAACAGATCCTGAAACTTTGCACAGTCTATAAGTAATTATAGATCTAAACTTCCACATGTTTGGGCAATTAGAACTAAAATCTGTCACCTCATCAACACCGGGAAATTTCAGTCCCATTGCTGCAGCTTGCTGTGGAGTACTAGCTAAGTAAACAGAAGCCCAATGCTTGCTGCCAAATGCAGCACATTTCTCAGAAACATCACCAGAAAATATTTTGTTAACTGAGTTCCAGTTGATGTCTGAAACTTCTTTTCCACCATTCTCGCTCCCATCATTAGCAATTTTTTTCTGGAGGAATCCACTAGCACCCTCCTCCAAAAGTTTTCCATGTCGCCTGAACACGCAATGCATAACCATATAAGCCAACCATATGCTTTAAATAATCCATAATGCCAACAGCAGAGCCATACCTTCTTACAGGCCTTTCGGTTTGAAGAAAATCCTCGGCACCAGCTATTGACTCCCTCATTTCACTTGTCACCTGAGATCCTACCCAGTGTGCTCTTCTTTTCCAAGCTTCAGTGCAACAACCATTAGGAACCTGGTTCTCAATCAACCTATAAAGGCTTGGTAATTCAATACCAGCTCCATCGAGTTGTTCCTGTACATAGAAGCATAAAAGCAGAAAACAAAGAGCCTAATTACAGATTTGAAGGATTGAACAAGAATAAGAAAGCTGCATTACATACATGAACAATTCACTAATCAAAACAGTATAGTTGTACTACTTTATAAATTACTGAATAACATGAAAAAAATGATGTTTTCACTTGACATGAACTCCTGATCGGGCTGGTATTGAATATCAAAACATGTTTTATATTTCTTAATAGGGTATCAAACTTGAAATTATGTAAATCAGTAACACATGAAACAAAGTCTAATTATAAACTAGTTAGCAAGAAGTCAACATTTTCAGGTTTCAACAGAATCAACACCCTAATTGGACTTAAGAAATAAAGAAATAATAATTTTTAATCATTAATAAAAGGCAATAAAAAAGTCGCCGAATTGTGCATCATTCTATGAGATTCAAAAATCATTACAGCTATTAGTTATCATAAGTCAATTTCCACATATTCTCACCAAAAAGTTTTAATTTTTTTAATAGAAACATAAAATGATATTGTTGTCTGGAAATGAAGTACAAAGGAGGACCAATGACCTCTAGAGAGCCAAAAACATTTCCAAATGAACTAAATAAACTAGCCATAGAAGAAAACTCCAGCCCTGCAACTAAAACTTCCCAAGAACTCTAGAAGCTAACCAGGCTATTTTACAATCCCATCCCAGTGGCGACGAATCAATGGCAAAGACAAATAATTTCATTCTTTTCACATTTCCCGATCTGATATACTTTATTAATTGATTATTGATCCACACGGAATGTTCCAGTATAACAACTGAATCATGCATTTACTAGATGTTACGGTTAAACCGAATGATCGTGGCATATGAAGAATCAAATCTTGAATAACCAGCACCTTTAATGGATTAATGAGCAGTTCAGATAAAAATTCAATTTATAGTAAAAATGCAGTTTCCCAAACATTGCCAAACTAACTTCCTTGCTCAGAAAAATATCTATGGTATATCAAAAACAACAATTCTTTCAATAATAGAAAGCTAAATGAAGTTTAGTTTAGGCTTAACCAAAATCCAAATTTAAAATCCAACAAGAAACTCATAATATCACAATTTTGTTGACACGTCAGCACAAATTGAGTCGAAAATTTCATATCCTAAGCCAAAAATCATTTAAGAATCAACATAATATGCTATTTCACGCCAAGTTAACTTCAATAAATATGTTTTCACAACCCTAAAAAAGGCAATATAATTGTGTTTCTTTTATTTAATAAAGGAAGAAATGATGAAGCAAACGGGCTTTTGCATGTTTACCACAGGATAAATTAAATTTTCTCAAAAACCATGTACACATAAAATACATCCTGAGAACCAAAGATTTTACTCAAATTGAAGAAAGATGCAGACCAACAAGTGCGCACTCTCAGTCTCAAGTTCATCCAGTGCAGCTTCCCACTGTTCTTTATAAACAGTCATTTCATCTTCAACAGCAGCCTCCAACTGTGGACAAGGAAAATAAGTCAGTGATATTCCAAGATGAAAAGATCCTAAAGAAGGAAACAAAGACAGAAGACTAACATCATCTCCATGCAGTGCTTGTGCCAACTCTTCTCTCACCTCATTCTTCAGTTTGACAAGGGACTCAAGTTCAAGAGCCTCCTGAGCCTCTGCAGCCTAAGATGGGCATGAGAGAATTATTCAAAACAAATTACATGAATAGCAGCCATACAAAGAGATAAAATACCTTGCTCTCAACTTCCAAGAACTCTGCAATTAGCTCTTCTATTTCCTCCTCGGTCAAATGTTCCTGCACCAAATTGATGCAAAATAAAATAAAAGAGATAAATGAGCTTCAAGAGGAAGTGAAAAGTTAAAAAAGAACATCTCACAAGCACAAAAAGGTCTCAAACTCAGTAAAAAGGGTAAACATGAGAAAAGAAAACAAATTAAAGACTAACCTCAAGATGCAATCCATCATCCTGTCCAGATATTGACGGCTCATCACTTTCTGAATCTACAATAAAAGAGTCACCAGAATCACTCTCAATATCTTCCACTTCCTCATGTTTTTCATCTTCCGAGTGTTTGTCCTCCATTGCTTCTTAAAGTATAATCAACCCGAAGTTAACCCCTCCAAACACAGTGCCTAGGAAGATTTGATTTAACCATATCAGCGGATTAACCAAGGCACATCTCCAATCACATAAGATCCCTCGTCAAGTCTGACAAGCACGATAGCCTGTTCATTAACATCAACCAATCTTGTGATCTCTGCCTTATATTTGGAAAAAGAATAGAAATTTCATACTCAAGTTTACAGAATGCCAAATTCTTGAAGTATCTTCTAAAAGTGCTTTGAGAGTGAAAGAAAGTTTTTAAAAAATAAAATTGACAATCTGGTTCTAACTTCTGAATGTCCCTTCCGAAGACAATTCCTTTATTGTTTAATTATTAACAACTAAATGCAACAACAAATCTCTAAAGGTCTCAATTGCATCCAATATGCATTACATATGAAAGATATGGTGCCAGTGTCAAAAGCTATGAATGCCAAGTTATTTATGATCCACTTACCTCCAATCATATCTCCAACCATGCAATTAAATCAACTAAATGAAAAGAATGGAGCCAATTACATATTTCCTTTATCATAATTTTAAAAACATCTGATGAGATCTGCCATTCAATTTCCAACTAATATATGACAACTTCCATTTTTTTCCATAAGCAATGAGTTCTACCAAAATTTAAGAGGCAACAACATCAAACGTCACAAACATTTATAAAGCACATCTAATTAATGTGAGCCATCAAATTAGGTGTTATTAAATCTATGCTAACATTTTAATAAGTGAAGGGTGCCAAATCCAGAAATACAGTTCAGCTTCTGGCAACAGTTGATCCAAGTTTATGCAAGTGACATTGCATGCAACCAAAAAAAAAAAAAAAGATAACAGAAAGTAGTGAAAAAAAAATCTGAATTTAAAAAAGGGAAGCTCTTTCACAAACTGACAGCTGCAAGCCATCCATACATAATCATCAGTGAAGCCAAATCAACGCCTTCAACTTCATCAAGTCAAACAATGAACAGCAAACTGCAGTCAAATGACTCATTAACAGAATTGACACCGTGAATTTAGAAACTCGAACCAAAAATTTATGAAACAGCATTCAGAAAAGGTATAAACATGCAAGCAGAAGAAACTTCAACAATCAACCCCCCCAACCCCACAACACCCACCCGCAGAAAAGAAAAATAAATAAATATAAAATGGACATTGACAGTCATCTTTTTTCTTTTTTTTTGGGGGGGAAAAAATATCAGATGACATTAAAACAATTGGTTCAGCT
>NW_006262274.1:18143897-18153251 GCF_000493195.1 Citrus x clementina | reverse complement strand
TATTTGGGTAAACCCAAGTACCCAAGAAAAATTTCCTTCCCTTTTCCCCCCCCCCCCCCCCCCCAAAAAAAAGGAATAAAGATATTGATAATAAACAAAGTAAAGAAAATTTGCAAAAAGGAAAACATATACACATTTACAGGGAAAATGAATCAAGTTTTAATGCGCAAAGAGAAAAAAAAACTTTAAGATCCGGAGTTGCTTCTACCAAGAACTTACTGGTAGAAGCAAGAATTTGAATGAACTGCAATCAACTCTGATGAGGAACTGAAATTGCAGATTATAAAGAAAGATAAATCAGTAACGCTTGAAATGAGAAAGAGCTGGATGGCATTTATCAGCTTTTCCTGTGGATTCCTTTTGTTACTTGTCATTTTTCTAGTAAAGGTAGACCATCAACCTCCAAAAGGAACTGTGCACTTGACACATCAGCAATAAAACAAATAAGAGTACACCAAACAATTGGCCATTTTTTATGAAAAAAAAAAAAGCTTTTATTTAAGGGCTCAAAACTAGGATTTAAGCTCTGATACACTCCCTCACAGGCGAGGCACAGGGATCACACACAATCACAACTAAGAACAGGATAACAGACACAAAAAATAACTTATTATAAATCGACTTAAACAATGAAGAACTCGAACACAAGGCTTTTTAGTTAAACTGGCTCAAATACCATGTTAAGTAACTATTAAATCAAAAGGTTTCAGACAGTATGTATTGGCTAATAATAGTAATTAAACTTAACATCAAGAAACAAAAATTAATGACCCCAAATAATATGTCAATTTAGATATAAATTTTTTGTTGTGTGCTTCCTTCATAATATGATCAACAGAATCATTCATTCCGGTGCTATCAAATGAGGATCATTTGAAAGGCTTTTTAGTTATTTAGACATTATCCTTGATTAGTAATTCCACAAAATTTATAAGACTTATTGATTAATGGAAATGTTTCAACCATGATATACTAGTAGTCACAAATTTGAATGAACAAAAAGAATTGACATTCGATGGTTTGATCAAATAATTCTGGAAGCCTTTTATTTGGAATTTAACCATCTTAAGCATTGATACCTTAAGAAAAAGACATAATTACTTACCCTATCCAATTAAGATTGCTTTTCCAGTGTGGTTAGCTGCCATTATAAGATTGCCTAATCAGCCAAATACTTGCAAGACATAAAGTTGGTTAATTGTGCAAAACTTCATTGCATTTTCCCATTGTATATTCATAGCCCCCCCCCCCCCCCCTCCCCCCAAAAAACCAAAGGTAGTAGGTGTTTATTGGCCAAAGCCTGACTCTTGAATAGTCAATAGTACAAGGTTCAATCCCCAATTCCAAGGACTCGAAGAAGTAAAGGACAATAATGCTACAACCTTTCTAGGTTTCTAAGATAAATTATAAAGATAATTCGTTAATGCAAAAACATGTGGATAATAGGACTAAATTCTATCATGACATAAGTATGGTTATTCCGCATCTCAGAAAGCAATATGAGTCCATTTCTTAAAAATAACACAGCTCTATTAAAGAATTATTGTGTTAGCAATCTTTGAAAACATCAGTTGTTCATTAGTACGCTTTCTTCCATTTGTTTATTTGATTAGATTTACCAATCTTGAGAAAATTTAAAATTTTACTGTTGTTTACCAGTAATAATAAGGAGGTTTACAATTCATGTAATCTTCTCTCCCATCTGTACATATATAATGAGTTTAAGCTATCCATTACTCCACGTGAGTAGCATTGGGAACTGATCAACTCATAGACCATTAAGGTGATCTTTGCTATGGCTACCATGCTAGAAACACTCTATAAAGCATTAATTTATTGAGTATAAGACATAAAAATCAACAACTTCCATGCTAGTCATAAACTTCATTTACAACATAAGAGATTTTTTTGCTTTCAAGAGAGGAAATTGGGCCAAAACCCATAGGAAATGCACTATTTCAAATTTATTTTGGGTGAGTTCACAAGAAAATATATAATCGCATTTTTTAGTGAGGAAAAGAAAGAACAACAATAGAATTGTCCTTCGGCTTCTCATTGGGCTTTGGTTTTCTAAATGGTAATAACAATAGTAGTAAAGGAAGAAACAACCAAACTTATAACAAGAACGAACACATTTCATGTCCATTTCAAATCCAAAACAACACCAGCTTCTCATCATATAAAAGCTAATGCCATCACACATCAATACATGAATTCTGAAATATTTACATCAACACCTCCGGGAGAATCCACATAACTTCAAAGTCAGTAGAAACGAAACAATCTCAGCCAAAAAAAATTTAAGCAACTACTAATTCAACACTTCCACCAAAAGCTAGCATCAAAATGCCTCTTAAATTTCAAAACTAAATGCAACCATTCACCAATCATCATCATTAGGCAATTGAAACATTTTCTATATAAAGTCAAATGAAAAGAACCACAATAGTGTTTCAGTTACACATTTCACATTCTGGAACCAAAATCATTCACACTAGTTTCTAAACCCTAATTAAGAAAACTTTCATTTGGCAAATACTCTTACTTCTTTCTCTCTTTTAACAAAATTAAAATTGACAGTACCAGATCCGTACAAAAGGAAACTCACAAAAATAATACTATCAATACAATAACAAACAAATTACAGACTTTAAAACAAAATTCAATTCAAACTCGTGAATATAAAAAATAATTTGAGGAAATTGTGATGAAGGAACTGAAAAATGAGTACCTGAAATTAGAGAGCGAGTACTGTTTTTAGTTGGAGGGAAAGAGAGAGAGTGAAAAAGCGACACTAGGGCTTTGGAGCGAAGCCGAGTGAGTTGACTCGGTTCGTAACTCGGGGGAGGGAAATTTTTTTTTTTTTTAATACGTGTTTTTGGGACAGCGACTGAAAACCTGAGAGAGGTTTTTGTGAGAGAGAGCTAAATGAAATGGGGATCCGACGATTCGTTTCGTTTTGGGCTGTGTTTGGTTTTGATTTTAGTAAGTTTTTGTCTCTGAAATTTTTTGTGTTTGATTTATTATTTATTATCATTATTTTAAAATTAATATAATGATACCGTTAGTTGAATTTTTACAACAAAAAGTTAATGAAACCAATTCAAATTGATTTATTTGTCACATTTTAGGGGAAACTTGTGGTGCAACTGTGGTACCGTACCACAGTTGCATCCAGCCGTTGGATGTCAGTAAACCCCATCAATCTAAGTACATCTAACGGCTGGATGCAACTGTGGCACGGTACCACAGTTGCACCGTAGCCTGATCCACATTTTAGTCCATAATAATTCATGAATTGAATACATTGTTGATTGGCAACTTATTTTTTGAAATTTATCATGGTTTTTTTAACATAAAATAATGTATACATTCGGTCTTTAATATACTGAAATTTGTTAAAACTTTCCGATTAAATATATTAAAAGCCAGTTTGGTAATGTTGTGTCTTATTGCTGTTAGTTATGCTAAGAAATAATTTATTATGAAGAGAATCAATTAAATGTTTTGATAAAATTTATTTATAAAAGTACTATGAGTTTTAAAATCAATCGTATGTATTTAATAGATATTAATATTAACATGTTGTAATAATATAAATGATTGGATTAGGCATAATATTAAATAAAATTTATTTACACATTTATATATATATGTATATAAAATTCTTTTGTTGTGTATGAATAATAATTGATAAACTAATTTTATATTATTAATTTTATTTCTTTATTTCGTTATCTTAATATAATTAGTAATAATAACAATATTTTCAAAGTTAATAATTTTATTTCCTAATTAATAAGGATAATTTTATATTTTTATAATATATATGAGAATACATATAAATTTATATTAAATATAAAACTGATTTTCAAAATCCTTCCTTGTTTTTCAAAATCCATTGTAAGATTAAGTGATTTTACCAAAACTGATTTCTACAAAAATTTATCAAATATTGAAATTAACTTTTAATTTTTAAAAATTACTTTTGAGATTTTTAAAAATAAAGATAGTATTAAATTGGGTGACCTGTTAAAATATTTTAATTTTAAACACGGACAAAATTTAATCAATAAAGACTCATCTTTAACTAACATTAAATGTTGTTCTTTCGTTGAGTCCTTTGACTCTTTTCATTTCTGTTACAATTAAAAATAGGAAAAGATAGCATATCTTGAATTGATTTAGCTTGACATAATAGACTCGATTTAATTAGTTTCAATAAATTACATGTAAATGTTAATTATTTTCTAATTGTGTAATATATTTAAGTGGTTTAAAAAAACTAAAATTATAGAATTCCAAATAATATTTATTTTCTAGTTTCTTACATTCTTCACAAGTTAGGAAATAAAAATAAGTCATAAGTAATCAATTAAAAATTTGGTCCAGCAGCATAACTTAATAACTGGAAGTTTGATGCACCAATCGTATTAAATTGGATTAAATATAATTGGTTAATTATATTTTATTTAAGATTGGACTTGATTAATTCAACTAACATATAAGAAAATTTAATACACTCCAAAAATCAATTATTAGATATTTGAAATTATTTTATTCATAATTGTTAGTTAATATTAAATATTTTACTAAAAATATGTACGATATGTTTTTTTATAATTTCATTAAAAAAAGCTTACATGTCATAAACAATTATGAAACTTGTATGACAATCACTTATTTATGAAAAATTATCAGTCATATACCCTTAAATGACACAAGTATCAAACGTGCTACAATACTTTTCGCTTATATCACTCGTATACCCTAAGTTGACAAAAGAGTTTTGGCGTCCACCTTTCCTTTTATTACCGTTAAGAACTTAACAGAATTTGAGCAAAATGATTATTTTACCCTTTAAACTCAAAATGAGGTAAAAAAACAAATTTACCTTGAAAATTAATGTAAATTTTCAAAACACAATTTTTTTTATTTTGTTATTAACAATATTTTTTTATTAAAAAAATATGAATTATTAATGGTACATATTATTAACAGTTATCCATAAAAAATATTCATCTTATACCATAAAAATTATTAACAACATATTATTTACAATTATACATATTATACCATAAAAAATTCAAGTTTGAGCTTGGAGGAGTAGATCTTCAATAATTTAGGTTAAATTTTGGAGGAGTAGATTCGGTTGTAAAGTAGCTTTTTTTATAGCAATTATTAACAATTATCCGATAAATGGGATGACATGTCATTTTTATCAAAATATATCATATGACATGTCGTTTTTTACTAGGTAAATGGGATGACATGTCGTTTTTAAAAAAAGACTAGATTACCCTTATGATGTCAGCGCTCGCAAACAATAGTTAACGGATTGGTGGACGGCATAAGTGTTTTGTCAACTTAGGGTATACGAGTGATACACTTGAAAAGTGTTGTAGCACGTTTGATACTGGTGTCATTTAAGAGTATATGGCTAATAATTTCCCTTTATTTATTCATTTTATATTCTCTTTCAACCTATAACTCGCCTTTGCAAAAAATTTTCTACGTCCTTATCAATCACTAGAAGAGAGCGCTCATATATATTTTATCGAGGCGATCACTCTTCCTTTCATTTTTTTTAATTCTATTGAGAAAGACATATTTATCCATGACATATAATTAGTCATGCTCTCAAATAGAGTGGAATGGTGATTATTAAAAGAAGAGAAATTTTTTTAAAGGCCCATACATAGACCCCATGGTAAAATTTGGACTTCAAAGCTAGTTAAATGTCCATAATGCCTTTTCTATTGTAAAAAGGTATAAGAAGGAATTTTCTTACAAAATTTCAAGTCTCATGCACTCTCAATTCTAAAAACTCTTAACTCGTCTTTCTTGGAGGCTAAAACTCACAAAGCCTTGCAATAACCGACCAATGTTATTTCAACAATTTACAAGCTCTCTATAGGTATGCATTTAACCACATTCATAAGTTTGTTTTGCTACTTTTGATAAATTTTTCAAAATATATATTTAGGGTTCATGTTTCACTACAGAGTTGTGCAACATAAGTACATGCACAACAAAGTTAAGTATTGCACGATATTATCATGTATTGCACGACACTCTCGTATATTGCATGATAATATCTCGTATTGCATTATAGTGTCATGTATTGCACGAAATTATCCTGGATTACTCTACATTATAATATATTACACTGCTACATTATATGTTGCGTCACTTTGTCATGTAAAAACCATAAAATATTGTTATTAATCTAATATTGTTTAATACTAATATTATCTACTAATTATTTTTTAGGTAATGGATCACATATGTTTTTCCGATTGTATTTGATGGTGAACGGGTTAGTGTCAATGATCCCTATATAAGTTTAGTGGTTGTGAAGCAAGGGTGGTTTCTGTGTCTTATGCAACAACTTATGAAGATTTGCTCGTGACTATAGTTCCTTTATTACATGTCCTAATAGACGAGTCGATTATTACTATAAAATACTTATTACATGCAATAACAACAGTGTCACATTTGAAAATATCATGCGATGAAGATGTTCAATTCTTCTTGGATGAAAATAGTGGTAATGGTCTAACAACTCCCTTATATGTTATAGTTGAACCTAGGTTGTCAAACTCAACATAACTACAAAGAGAGGAAAAAGTTGGTATATGGTCATTAGAGTGTTGTTATAAAATATAAAAATGTCTTTTCTAGATTGCAGCATTACAACAAATACTACACTTCTTTGGCAATGGATGGGGAATGAGAGATGGTTGAAAAGATGTTAGAATATTTGTTACTATCTTATTCGATGACAAAATTATTTTAAGTTACACAATATCCCACATCTAATCTTTTTTTCCCAATGATATGTGAAATGAAGATTAACCCGGATCAATAAGAACTTTCTGATATGCTTGTGGTTAGACAAATGGCTGGTCAAATGATAATGAAATTTGATAAATATTGGGCCCAAATACATGGGATTTTGGTGATAGTTGTTATTTTTAACCTGAGGTTCAAGATACAATTGGTTAATTATTATTTTTGACATGGTGAAATGGTTGTGAAATTGAATTGTGGTTTTTAATTTAATTTAATTGAGTGTATTTTATGTTGGGTTGTGGAATTGAATTATAAAAAAATTGTGTCCTATTAATTTGGTTGTTGTTTTGTGAATTATTTTGTAATTAATTCTATTGTATATTTGTCCTATTATATTGTGAATTATTTTGACTTTAGTAAGTTAGAAAATTAATTGTATTATATAAAAACAATTATGGCCCGACCCGACATGAAACGCAAATGATTGGGCTTTCCTTTGGGTTGGCCTTTTTATTTCAGTAATCGGGTTAGGCTCGGGCTTGGCCAAACCTAAGCGTGACCCAACTCATTGTCATTCTTAAGAATAACCATTATAATCTTCAGTACATGTGCCTAGTACAAGCAATCAATAGTCCCTTCAACAAGAATACTTCTCAAGACTTAGATTGATAACCAGTACAAGTAACTTTCTACAAGATAGTACTACTTTGCAAAGTTTAAAAATTAAGTGCGGTGATGAAGAAGTGTATTTGGAAGCTATGTTTTGATATAAGGATTGATTGTTATCAAAGATTAGCATGTATGTAATTCCAAAAAAATTTCTAGTTCAGAGTCAAAAAGTCTAACAAAAAGCTTTACAAAATTATATGCCTAGATAAAGATTGTACATGGCATCTTCGTGCAATGAGAGTAAAAGATTGTGATATGTTTGAAATCACCAAGTTTTATGGCACTCACGCATATTCAAAAAATATTCTTCATCCAAATCATTGATAAGCTACAGCAAAACTATTAGGAAAGACTATCATGAAGAAGTTTGAATGTGTTAGTCGATCATACACACCAAAAACATATAATAGATGATGTCCAAACATTATACGAGATAAGGATAAACTACAACAAAGCATGGAGGGCCAAAGAACATACATTGCAAATGGTAGGAGGTTAACCTCAAGAATCATTTTCATTGTTTCCAACATATTTCCATATGCTTGAAAAGAAGAATCCTGAGACAATTATACATATATATATCGACCATAAAACCACTTTTATATTATTTTGTTACTCCTGGTTGTAGTATCTGTGGGTTTAGAAATTCAATTAGGTTAGTAATTGTTGTGGATGAGACCTTTTTAAAAGGATTGTACAAAGGCACAATGCTTGTAACTGCATGCAAAGATGGAAATAATCAGATCTATCTTTTAACGTTTGGTATAAGTGACTCTGAAAATAATAAGTTATGAGAATGACTTATAATTAAGCTTAAGGCTGCTATTAGTGAGATTGATAATTTTATTTTTCTGCTAAACCACCATGGAAGCATACATTCAAGTATTACCAAAGTGTTTCCAAAACCTAGTCATGGAGCTTGTAAGTATCACCTTGGACAAAACCTTAAGTTGAATTTTAGAAAAGTTGAAGAGAGTGTCTATAATAAGTTTTTGCAAGCGATTGAGACGTATAGTGTCTTTAAGTGTGATGATATGATGAACCAAATTAGAACTGCTAATCCAAGGGTTGCACAATATTTTTTTAGGGCTAGATATGAAAAATGGGCTCCCTCACATTTTAATGGAAAAAAGGTATAACATGATAACTATTACTATAGCTAAAAATATGAATGTTGTTTTAATGGCACAACAATTTCACGGCGATCTACTAAGCAGACCTTCGTTGCCATCACCTTTAATTATTCAGAGATTCTTGCATTATATGAAGCAAGTAAAGAATGTGTTTGGCAGCGGTATATTATCCATCATATTCAAAACACATGTAATTTGACTTTCGCCATAAATATCCCAACAATTATATATGAAGACAATGCTGCTTGTATTACTCAAATTAAAGGAGGATACATCAATGGAGATAGAATTAAGCATATCTAACCAAAGTTTTTCTACACTCATAAGCTGCAACAAGACAATAAAATTAGTGTCAAGCAGATACGCTCCACTAATAACTCTACTAATCTTTTTACTAAAGCTTTGCCCACATCGACATTTGAGAAATTAGTCCATAATATTGGCATGCATCGACTCAACAAATTATTAAATTGATACATAATATTTGAGGAGATATTTCATCAGAGGGAGCATATTTAGAAGATAAGAGTTCCTGCAGTTAAATTTGGTACATGTGCACTGTACTCTTTTTCTTTCGACCAGGTTTTGCCCTTGGGTTTTAATGAAAAAGTTTTAATGAGGTAATATTTAACACATTCAATGTCACTTTTTGAAAGTTATATGAAATTAAAGAGTAGTGAGCCAAATGGGAGTGTTGCAGAAGCTGGCTCACCACTTAGTATCCCACATAAAAAATGTGAACCCCCCTCTCTAAAAA
>NW_006262274.1:18135693-18142047 GCF_000493195.1 Citrus x clementina | reverse complement strand
ACCCGAACTAAACCGCAACATCGTTTTATCGGTCCCATTTCAAAACCTGACCCATCGGTCTCCATCTTCTCATAAACCCTCTCTAAAACTCTCTTCATTTCTGCAGCTTTTGCTCTGAGTTTGAAGCTTGAGCCATCCTCTTAAAAAACCTTCTCCAAAATTCCAAAATGACCCCTCGCATTCTCCTCACATTTTCACCCACACTCCTCGCTTAATTCCACCCATGGACGCCATTTCCATTTCTTCTTCACTAACCACCCCATTCACTTCCCAATTCCCTTCCCCATACAAACTCCCCACATTTTTCCGATTTACGAAAACACCCCACACCAAAATCCGAATATTATCTTCAAGATCACCTTCCAAATTCCTCCCACTATCACGTCATCTCTTCAATTTCAGCTCCCCAGCAGCCTCTACAGCCTCACAATGTCGTTCGGAAGAAAAGAATTCACTTCCAGAAGTTTCTGGAACCTTGAAAGGAAAAACAGAATCAGCTATTTCAGTTACGAAGACTTTAGTGTATGCTGTCTTTTGTATTGCTGTTAGTTTCTCTCCATTTAAAGTGCCCGCAATTGCAGCGACGGTGGAAAGTGAAGTAAAATTAGACAACAAAGGGAGAGAAATTGAAACTGAGGTGGTATTTAAAGAAAAAGATCACGAGTATGCTGATTATACACGAAGGTTATTAGAGACAGTGTCTAATTTGTTGAAGATCGTTGAGGAGGTTAGGGGAGGAAATGGTGACGTGAAAAGGGCAAAATTGGCCCTGAAGGAGGTGAAAATGAGGAAAGAGGAGTTACAAGATGAGATAATGAGTGGGATGTATACAGAATTGAGGGAATTGAGGCTCGAGAAAGAGAAGTTAGTGAAGCGAGTGGGGAAGATAATCGATGAGGTATTGATGGTTCAAACAGAGATTGAGAGTCTGAAAGGGGAGAAGGTGGGGGTAGAGGAGCTGTTAGATATGATCGGGACAATGGAGAGGGAGTATGATGAATTGTGGGAGAGAGTTGGGGAGATAGATGATAAGATGTTGAGGAGAGAGACAGTGGCGATGAGTATTGGGGTGAGGGAGCTTTGTTTTATAGAGAGAGAATGTGAGGAGTTGGTCAAGAGGTTTAGTCGTGAAATGAGAAGGAGAAGCATTGAAAGGTGAATGATTTGATGATATTTAGTTGCTTGCATTGCATTGATGTGTTTTTGCTTTTGATTAAAAAGTAACTGGTTTGGATTGTGCCAGTCAAATTCAAATGGAATATGCATTATGGTATTGAGATGTTCAATAAGGTTTCTATTCTTATGATAGTTATATTTTTATCTATGCCATGTTGTGGAAGAGGGACTAGGAGGTGTAAATTCAACCAGCACTTGTTCTTTCAGTTGACACAGTTTCATGTGCCCTGTACCTTTGCATTTATGGCATGCTTTATGGTGCATCTTGCATCAACAATTTTATGGATTTTTTTTCTGTAGAGTCAGAGTAGGATACTGGAAATGATGGCATGCGTGTTATGTAGCTGATGCAAGTTATTTTTTACCCGATTGTTTGGCTTTGACAATTTTGAGTTGGTATGAATATAGAAGTCCTTGTTCAGTGTAATTCATTGATTAATTCTATGAATGTACAAGTATTCAAGTGATTTATTTCTCGGAATAAAATTACTTTATGTGGTTGCAGTTCACAGGAAAACTCGGTTACAAAGCTTTCAAGGTCCGATATTCGGGAAGAATTGGAGTCTGCTCAAAGAAAACATTTGGAACAGATGATTTTGCCTAGCATTGTGGAAGTTGAAGATCTTGGTCCTCTGTTTTATCAAGACTCTTTGGATTTTGCTCTTCGTATAAAACAATGCCTTAAAGATTCAAGGGAATTGCAGCGGAATCTGGAAGCTCGTATAAGAAAAAACATGAAGAAATTAGGCAATGAAAAGCGTTTTGTTGTAAGAACACCAGAAGATGAGGTTGTGAAGGGATTTCCAGAAGTTGAGCTGAAGTGGATGTTTGGAGATAAGGAGGTTGTGGTTCCTAAAGCTATTGGTCTTCATTTGTACCATGGTTGGAAGGCGTGGCGTGAAGAGGCTAAGGCATACCTAAAAAGGAGGTTGATAGAAGATGTTGACTTTGGTAAACAGTATGTCGCCCAAAGACAGGTAGGGTTTCCATTACCCATCTGTTATTTATAATATGAGCTATTATCAAACTTCACTTCTATTTATTCAAAGATTATGTTCCATTGTTCCATGCTTTTTGGGTACCACGTAGGCCAATGTCATGTTAAGGAAATAATAAGTTTTCATATGATACATGACCATAGGGAAGAGATGACATACAATTGAACAGACAACTAAACCCATGTTTATGTTTCGTGTTCACAGTTCTATTTATATATATATATTTTTGAGAAGAGTTGTTCACGGTTCTATTAGCTATTCTGTGTAGAATATTAGAAGATATGTAACTGCTTCGGCTTCTTTGGATGCAATTAGTTAGGGATGTTGTTCTTCTTATAGTTTCGAGCTGGTTATCGTTGTAATAGCTTATTGTACTTCCTATTTTATAGACCTTTTTAAGTTTCTTTCTATTCATTATATCTTATATTTGTATTTATATAATTTCTCATCAACAAGTAGTAACATATGTACATTTCTATGTGTGCATTCTTTTTTGTTTGTTACTCCTTCTTAATTACCTGTATCTGGTGTTCATCAATTGTGTGCAGTAAATAATCAGCTCTCCAGTGATATCACTGTTGAGAAGCTTGTGGATTTTTGAAAGTGCAATGGCTGCAGTTGGCCTGTGCTTTCACTTTGACTTTATTAAGAATGTTTTCTAATTATTGATTCTTCGTCGCAGGAATGTATTCTTCTGGATCGAGATAGAGTGGTCTCAAAGACATGGTACAATGAAGATAAAAGTAGGTGGGAAATGGATCCAGTGGCTGTACCTTATGCCGTGTCCAATAAGATAGTAGAGAGTGCTCGAATCAGGCATGATTGGGGTGCCATGTATCTCTCTCTTAAGGGGGATGACAAGGAATTTTATGTTGACATCAAGGTTATATATCTTCTTCATATCTCTTTAGGTTCTATCATTGCCATGATTCTAATCTTGAGGTTCTTGCTTCAGGAATTTGAAGTGCTATTCGAGGATTTTGGGGGTTTCGATGAGCTGTACATGAAAATGCTTGCCTGTGGTATTCCAACCGCTGTTCATGTAATGCGGATTCCTTTCTCGGAGTTGGATTTTTATCAACAGTTCTTGTTGATTGTAAGGCTGGCATATCTATCCTTGAATGGACTGTGGAAAACAGGAACTGTATCATTTTGGAGAGATTTGATTCTTGAGAACGTTAGAAATACAAATGATGACATTATGATGATGATTGTATTTCCTCTCCTTGACTGTATTATTCCTTACTCGGTATTAATTCTTTCTGTTCATGATCCTTCACTTGCTCATTTAGATGCTTGCTTCCGGTCTTTTTTGTTTTTTGTTTTACTTTTTTCTGATTGTAATTATCATTAAAGTACAGGTGAGGATGAAGTTGGGGATGGCATGGCCACAGTATATGGATCAAAGTGTTGGCTCAACATGGTACTTGGGCTGGCAATCTGAAGTGGAAATGAGTTTTAACTCTAGAAAGACGGATGATTTAAACTGGTCTATATGGTTCCTTATCAGAACAGCAGTGTATGGATATGTTTTATTTCATATTCTTCGATTCATGAAGAGAAAAATTCCAAGGCTTCTTGGTTTTGGACCAATGCGCAGAGATCCAAACTTTCGGAAATTGCGTAGAGTGGTAATAGTTTGATTCTTTTAATATTCTTTTATTCTCTAAAAACCATATCTATTGTTGACTCGTTAATCTGTTACTTATGCCAGTGTCAACGTGATCCATAAGCCATTAAGATTGAACCGTCAGTTCTTCCCAAATTTCATCTCGATTTTCATTGTTAGCTTATTTCACCATAGTGCATTTGCTATTGATTAGTCTCTTCTTGGTTCGGCTGACTGTATAAGATCTCATTTCTATGCTGCAGAAAGCCTATTTTAATTATAGGGTGCGGAGAATTAAACGCAAGAAAAAGGCTGGCATTGATCCCATAAAAAATGCTTTTGAACGAATGAAGGTTCGTAATTAACACTTAAACGTTCTTCTGGATGTTATATTAATCATTTGTTGAAGCAAATTTATGATCTGTTTCTCATATGCAGAGGGTGAAGAATCCACCGATTCCGCTTAAGGACTTTGCTAGTGTTGAGTCTATGAGAGAGGAAATCAATGAAGTTGTGGCATTTCTACAGAATCCTAGTGCATTCCAAGAAATGGGAGCACGAGCACCTCGGGTATGCTGTTCTGAAGATAATATGTTGACATATATGTTTGTATTTGGTTTACCTTATCATATATAGGAATAACTTGTTTTCTTAATTTATAATTTCTGTCCTAGCAACTTGTATATTTTCCGTTGCTCATTAACATGCCGAACAGGATTTTAATCTGTGTAGTCTAATGCAATTGATTTGCACAATTTTTGTTCTAGTGCCAGTTCAGCATACAGCTTCAGTTGTACACATCATGCATGTTTTGGAATAATTTATGGTACCGAGCATTAGATACTTGTATCTTTTGTGGTACTGTTATTTTTAAGGTAGCGTTTTCTATATTGCAGGGAGTTCTTATTGTAGGTGAGAGAGGAACTGGAAAGACATCTCTAGCACTGGCAATAGCTGCAGAAGCTCGAGTGCCTGTTGTCAATGTGGAAGCCCAAGAGTTGGAAGCTGGATTATGGGTTGGCCAAAGTGCATCGAATGTTAGGGAATTGTTTCAAACGGCAAGGGATTTGGTATGTATCAGCTTTACTCTTTATTTGCATTGATATTCTATTCCAGCTGAATTTCAAAATTGAAAATTAAAACATTTACATTATCTCTTCTGCTTAAAACCAAGATATCTGGCACCAAACTGATTTGTTCTTTAAAAGATAAATGAAATAGGTAAAATTATGTGTGTGTATAAATAAAAATTTGAATCTACGTGGATAAGTTTCTTGAAATAGCAAGGAAATACAAATTTGCTGACCTTTGTAAGGCTATTCACAGGCACCTGTAATTATATTCGTTGAGGATTTTGATCTCTTTGCTGGTGTCCGCGGTCAATTTATTCACACTAAACAGCAGGATCATGAATCCTTTATTAATCAGCTTCTTGTGGAGCTTGATGGGTAATCCTCGTATTCCAATTTGTTTGCTGACCTACACAAGAACCCCTTTACAAAATCGTTTAGCATGCTCTGATGTTATATATTAATGAAGATTAAGACCCTTCAACAAATTACTGAAATATTTTTAGGTTTTCAGATTTCATGCTGTTGTCTATGTTTTTACTTTCTTACGAGTGCACTCACACTTAGGTCATACTTTTGTGCATATTAGGTGCTGATCTTCTTTCATTTGATATGATAAATAAATGTTTATTTTTGTCTAATTCCACACTGTTAGCTGACCTGAATCGAACACTATGAATTCGGAATTGTGATTATAACTTGTTTATTGTTAGTGGTCACCAGTAACAACTAACAAGTTTGTTATTACTAATAACTGCATCATGCAGTGACTGTATCTTAAACAGTTATTCTGTTTTCCTCGCATCCAAGGTTGTGTGCCAATCTGCCTCTGCACATTTCTTGTAGATGTTTCCAACATGCTCCTTGTTTTTCTTCCCCCACAAGTTTTAGGAACTGATTACACATATGTTGTTTTATTTCTCCATATTAATGGAATCCACTCTTGTCGTTCCTTCCAGTTACTGTAATTTTCACTAAATACTTATTGCTATGACTGTGATTCCTACATATTAATGAAGTTCCGAAATTGTTACTTATGTTTCCCAATGTTTTTGGCACTTTCAAGCTGTGAGTGACTTTGAAAACTTTTTGCATATTGAGGTGATGACAGCGGAGTTGGTTATTTCTTGGATTTAACAACTTTTTCTTAAACTTGGGTTTAACTTTCACCTTGTGCAAAATGGATATTGAATGCATAGCTTTTCCATTAGTTATATAATTTATCTATTAATGCTTTACTTCACCTTTTACAGCTGATATCTCTTCTTCTGATCTTGAATGCTGGCCTTATTTAACCAATTTCATAACTAAGCATTAAATATGTATTAATAATGGTGAAGTAATCACTATCCTATTCCCTCCAAATTCATAGTAGGCTGTTTGCAGGTTTGAGAAACAAGATGGGGTTGTTTTGATGGCTACTACCAGAAATATCAAGCAAATTGATGAGGCATTACAGCGGCCTGGTACAATTAAAATAGATCCGCTTGTTCTTAGTTTC
>NW_006262274.1:18122694-18135593 GCF_000493195.1 Citrus x clementina | reverse complement strand
AGAAGATATTGCGGATTGCTGCTCAAGAAACCATGGATGAGGAGCTCATTGATTTGGTGGACTGGAGAAAGGTAATTCCTCCTCAGTTTGTAATAGAAACTTTTGGCCCCAGTGGTTGTCCTCTTGAGCTACTGTGAAATATTTTTACATAACTACAATGCTTTTTCCTATAACTGACAAAAGAAAATTTTTATTTGCTTGTTGATCGTTTGATTGTCCGTTTAATCATGTTTCTCAAATGGCCGGTCATGGAGGGTTTAAACACTATGTGTCATTGATCCCTTTTCTATGCATGTGGTTTTTTGATTGCCTTGAACCATAGAAGCCATGTTCATTACTAGTTATCATTCTGTTACTCATTTAGAACAATATGTAAGTTTACCACCGCAATTCCTTTTACTAATCCTATAAAGCAGTTTATTTTATATCATATTCCTTATTATTATTGTACACCAGCCTACTCCTGCTCATCGTTCTCTCTCTCTCGTTTTCTTTTTTATTTTTAAATGACTTCGTAGTTTAATTTCAGTGGGTACTAATATTGTCTTGGTGCATTGACCTCCTGTGCCTTCAGGTTGCAGAGAAGACTGCACTTTTACGGCCCATAGAACTAAAACTTGTTCCTGTGGCTTTGGAAGGCAGTGCTTTCAGGAGCAAATTTCTTGATACGGATGAACTTATGAGTTATTGTGGTTGGTTTGCGGTAAGAAAGTGGAGAAACCAATGTTTTATGGTCATTTAATACCAAGGTTCACTATTTGGTTGAACGTACTGGTGTAAACCAGGTATAGGAAATGAAGTGTGAATTTAAAGAATTTTAGTAATAACAAAGAGAGAGCAAATAGGCTGGCACTAAGTTTCATAGGAGTCATTTTGATTTTAGGATTCTAATCCTAGAGTTTGATGCATTGGACATTTAAACATTATGGCATCCGACTAGTCAAATATAAATCTGAATCAACTCTCATACAAATGTAATGTGATAAATATACATAGCCCACCTTGTGAGGTTATTTGTTTTCCTAATAATTTTTGGTGCTCTTAACTTTGCTTTTGTCATTGAATGCCAGTGCCAGAAGTTATATTATATAAAATAATTAAGATTTTCGCATTTTTCTCATTTAGCATTTATTATTTATCTGTAGACATTCAGTGGTGTTGTCCCCAAATGGTTTCGGAAAACCAAAATTGTTAAGAAGATAAGCAGAATGCTAGTGGATCATCTTGGATTGACATTGACTAAAGAGGATCTGCAAAATGTGGTTGACCTGATGGAACCATATGGTCAGATAAGCAATGGAATAGAGCTTCTAACTCCTCCACTTGATGTAAGATGCTATTTTTTATGGCAGAGTTATAAATAGATGGCTATATTGTTGCTAAAATGCTTCTTTAATCTGGTCCCATTAAGTTTCTGTTTAATTTTTCCTTTTTCCTTTTTCCTTTTCTTGATTTGTAAACTTCGTTGCTATTGTAAATTTTTAACGAACCTATATTCTGATAATTACTACTAGACTTTTGGACAAATTTTTTGAGACATCAACTTGTGGTCCATCAATTCTTTGCTGTATTTTCGTTTTCCTTCTTAATAGAAACTTTTGAGACCTACCTTTTCAATTTCATATGTAAGTGAGAAAAGATTTATATTTTTGTTTGCGCCTGTAACTTTTCTGTTAGTATGAAAATGCTGCCATTTCCATACAAAATAATAACTGTGTTGCTACAGAAATCTGACTTGATAGAAGTTCTGTTTTCCAGTGGACAAGGGAGACAAAATTACCACATGCTGTTTGGGCAGCTGGTCGTGGGCTTATTGCACTTCTCTTGCCAAATTTTGATACAGTAGATAATCTATGGCTTGAGCCATGTGCTTGGGAGGTTAGTCATCTTCATATCTTGGGATCATATTTCTCCAACACATCTTTTGTCTATTATTTTCAAAAATATTTATAGAGGTATTCAAACAACTCTGACAGAGCAAGTTGCTACTCCAATGCTTTTGCTTAGTTTAATGGTTAGTGTAGGCCTTTTTCTGGTCTGGGAAGGACTGGTGGGGTTGGGTGTACGGTATTTAGCAGACATGGGCTGGGAATGCTTGTAGTGGTAATATTTTTGACATACTACCCTTCTCTTTTTGGACATTAAACTAAAACAATATCTTTAGACCGGTTTGAAACCTTGATGGCACGATTTGTTGTATCATTTTACAATACAATCGTTCAGATTTACTGCATACCTAACTTTTATGTTATTGACTAAATACTTCATATCTGTCACTTGGCTTTTTCACAAGTATTGTCATTGACTCATTGCTTTGGTTAGTAATAAAAGATAGCAGAGGGGAGACCCAAATTACATTAGGTGTACAGGTGTCCATATAAGCCAGATGATAAGTAGCCTTAGATTTAAGTTGATTGTGAGGAGTAAAATCTCATATCAATTTCTTGTTACGAAAATGTTTTCTAATGAAGGCCATAGCATTGATAATATGCTACATAGAGATTTGTAAACCAGTGAAATTCCAAGGCAGAGGCCTTAGCTTGCTGGATTGCGTCTCTTTTATTTAATTTTTTGTTGACAACGCTGTTCAAATTACTGCCTAGCAAAATGGCACCAAGGCTTATACTAAATGTATTCAGGGTCATTGGACAACGGCACTCAAATACATGCCAGTTACTTTGATTTTGCTCCTAGGAAATAATGATACTCATAAAAACTTTCCAATTATTGGTTTCACGGAGACATAGGTCAATCAAATTACTTTGGAAGTTTTTACACAGGTGAAAAAATTAATGAACTTTCCCCCTTTACAGGGAATTGGATGCACTAAAATTACGAAGGCCGAAAAGGAAGGTTCGATGAGTGGGAATCCAGAATCAAGATCATATCTTGAGAAGAAGCTTGTATTTTGCTTTGGTTCATATGTGGCAGCCCAACTGCTGCTTCCTTTTGGTGAAGAAAATCTTCTTTCTTCTTCAGAAATAAAGCAGGCTCAGGAGGTTGGTATTACCCCGCTCACTGTGAAGGAGACTTCTAAATTTTGATTTGAGCGGATTGCATTATTACTAATTTACAAGTCATTGCAGATAGCCACAAGGATGGTGCTTCAATATGGGTGGGGGCCTGATGACAGTCCTGCAATTTACTATAGCAGCAATGCGGTATTGCTCTATTTTATTTTTTTATGAAACCATTGGACAAACAGTTGGAGTCATTTGCCTAGACTAAAATTTCTCGGCGACTAAATGCACACGTGTATTTGTTCTTTTGTTTGAATGATTATTTACACTTATTGTTAACTATTTGTACAAGCTGTTAAATACAATCACTTTGTCTCTACTAAGCTTAAAAGTTTCTAAGAAAAAGTTTCCCATCTCATGCAAAGGCTTAAACATGACTGGTTATGTTAAATCTTTTTGTTCTTTGACATAGGCTGCAGCTATGAGCATGGGGAATAACCATGAGTATGAGATGGCCACTAAAGTTGAAAAGGTATGTCTATTGTTGACACAGTATATGTGTATTGCAGTTCCTTAAATAACTCGTAGCTCTGGTAAATGAACTAAATACTAGTGATTGGATGATCATAACTTATTATCAATTTGGCATGGGATTGGCTCATGAATATTTTGTAATTGGTGCTTTTATTTTTGTAGGTGTATGATTTAGCTTATTATAAAGCAAAGGAAATGCTTCAGAAAAATCGTAAAGTTCTTGAAAAGGTTGTTGAGGAATTACTGGAGTATGAAATCTTGACGGGGAAGGTAACAGCTCCGACCTTAGAACTATTTAGCTTATTGGTGTATTAACGACACTAAGATGGACCGTCGTTGTAAATCATCAGTATCTTATGATCTGCCATGTATGTTTTCTTGACTGGTGAATTTATGTAATATGGAGGTGTATCCGGATGGCTTGTTTAGTGTGTTTCTTTTGATAGATTGACTGACTGTTACTTGGTAGGCATCATTATTGATTGATTCATTCTCTGCCTTGCCAGGATTTGGAAAGGTTAATGGACAGTAATGGTGGTATTCGGGAGAAAGAACCATTTTTTCTTTCAAAAGTTGATTACCAAGAGGTATTTTCTTGCCACTTATGTATTTTCATTTAGTACCCTAGATTTAAATTCTTTAATCAAAATTAAAGTAAAAGATGAATAGTGATTTATGACTAGAATGCTTCATGGTCTCAATGGTTGTTTTTCTTGGCCACGTCCTTCTTGGGGTGTATGCTTGCCTTATGCCTTTGACTTGATTAGCTCTAACAAAAAGGATCAAAAAAGAAGAGAGCATATATTTTTAGAGTAAATTGTCTTAATTAGCACATAGATGATAGAGGTTGCAAAAACTAAAATCTTGCTCTGGTTCATTCCTTCCCTTTTCAAGAGCAGCTAAATCCAAAGAACAAGAAAAAATTTTAAAAAATTAGGAAAGAATTGTTGATGGTTATTATGAAAAGCAAAGCATTTTAGTTTGCTATTGATTCTGTAGTTGGCACTCAGAAGGATTTTGTATGTTTGCACGACTCTAAATATACTCCGTATTTGTAAATAAGCTGTTAATTTCAGATAATAAACACACCTAAGTTAGAAATTAAGTTTAAATATTCTTTCCATATCACTATGCTGTTTACATGTGCAAAAATAAAATGATTACTTGTTTAAAATTGGTCATCCTTTTCATTTATTAGCTAGTTGTAAACTTTTACAAATAAATCAAATTTATTGACTGGCCTCTTTCTCTGCAAATGAATTTTTCAGCCATTCTCAAGTAGCTTTCTCGATAATGGGAGCACTTCTGGAACTCCTTTTCTAAATGCAGCAACTTAGGATCAAAGGCACATGCAGCTCAGACTCTAAGACCCTTTGTCAGAGTAGAAGACGAAGCCCTTGCTACTCCTATGTTGCAACCAATTACAGTTTTAAGAGTTCTCTCCTTCTGAGCATAGCAAAATCAAATGCAATGTTGTAAACTAGTTGTACAGGGAGTGGTTCTGGCTTTAGAAGAGGCTTGATTTTTTCCTTCTCAAGTCTTAACCATTATTTATAAATCTTTCTAGGGGTTAGTAGACATCATCAAATTAATGAAACATGCTGTAAACTTCTGTTCTTTTGTCCATGTACTTCCACAGATTGAATTAATAATACGAGCGAAAGTGTATCAGAAGCTTGTGCCTCCAATAACTTTGCTTTTAGTTTAAATTTATATATATATTTTTAACCATCCGATATATATAGAGATGTTGCAGGAAAAAACAACAAACAATCTCTGATATCTAACTCTTGCAGGGCTCCATAAGGAACTAATGTCATAGCTCAGATAGTCAATAGCTTGTTTGGAAGCTAGAGAAACAACAGCTCAGATTCAAAATGACAACAGCCACGATTCTAACTGGGTTAAATTACAAATGTGATGAAAACAGAAACTATAGCTTTATGTTCTGACGAATCAATATCTATACGAACAACTATTCCCTTGAAATCTGCAACTGAACCAACGGTGCAAGCTAGTTGCAGGAAAAGATTTACAAAAACCGTACAGCAGCCTTGAGAAATCGTTCTTACAGAAGTCCTAGTACAGGTGAGTTGCCAAAGATTGGCCTCTCTTTGCTAAGATTATGTCCTCCATTTTGACAGATGCTTTTCCTTCTCGGCTTAGCCTCTCCAAGCATTGTAATTACATCCCTCATAGTCGGTCTACCTTTGGGGAGTTTTGCAGTGCAAAGAACAGCAATTCGAAGGACAAGAAGCATCTCTTCTTGTACATGTTTGCATTGACCTGCTATGCTTGGATCTAGTGCTTCGTCTTGAGCTTTGTTGCTCTTGATCATGCTCAGTACCCATTCAACAATATCTTTAGATCCTCCAAATGCAGGATCTAGAGGCATTTTCCCAGTCAGAAGCTCCAAAAGTACAACACCAAAGCTATATATATCACTCTTCTCATCAACCTTTAGAGTGTATCCATATTCTGTCAAAATAGATTCATGATTAGAATAAGATTATTTGTTTCACATTAATGCAGCTAAAACAAACCATCATTCTGACAAAAGTTTGTTTGTGGCTTACCAGGTGCAATATATCCATAAGATCCGGCCACCATTGAAACGGTCTCATTCTTATGAAGCATCATTCTTGCCAACCCGAAATCTGCTATCCTTGCCTCCAGATTTGCATCAAGCAGAATGTTGTTAGACTTGATATCACGGTGGATGACAGGCGGTTGACAGTCGTGGTGGAGGTAATTCAGACCTTGTGCAATGCCAACCGCTATGTTATACCGTGAAACCCAGTCAACCAACAACTTTCCGGCTTCTTTACCATGCAAGGCTTCTCCTAGACTGCCATTTGGCATGTAGTCATATACCATAATTACATTGGTTTCGTTGTGAAGATATCCTAGTAGCCGGACAATATTTCTATGTCGAAGCCTCCCCAGCAGACTCACCTCTCTGAACAAATCATCACCACTTTCGATGTCGTTGTCTGATCTCCATAGCTTTTTGACTGCAACAACCATATGTGGCCGATGAAATTCAGCCTTGTAAACAATCCCATTTCCACCCATGCCAATAATGTTGGACTCCTTGACACAAGCAAGAATTTCACTACTAGTGAAATTCAGCCTCTGGAATGCAATCAGCCTCCAAGGCCATTCTTTGCAGCTCTTCTTGAACAAATCATCAAAGAAACTGTTATACAAGTACCATCTTCTATATGCCCATTTTCCGGCAAAAAACACAATACCAAGAGATACTATTACCAAAGTTCCAATGATAAATCCAAAAATGATATGATTGATATGCATTTTCCTCGTCTGCCCAGGTTTTGCTGTCAAATTTTGAGAACATGGCGGGAGAACGCTGCCACAAAGACCAGCATTGCCAATGAGTTCATTAGGATTTATATTCATCAGTATACCATTTGAGGGAACTGGACCCTCAAGCTTGTTGTAAGACAAATTAAGCATTTCCAGCGCGGGAGAGGCTCCAAAATTCTCCGGGATCCTACCAATAAGGGAATTGTTTGACATGTCAAGAATTGCTAGTGTAGGCATTGTTGCAACTGCTTTTGGGATTTCGCCACTGAACCGGTTGTTTCTAAGGTTTAGAGACACCAACTTCTCACATGAAGCAATGCTCGCCGGGATTTCTCCGGAGAGACTGTTGCTAGAAAGATCAAGCACTGAGAGTGACGGGCAGGCCTGAAGCTCATTTGGGATCTTTGCTTGCAAGTTGTTGTGGGAAGCCATGAAGGTTTGAAGACTTGGAATGGACAGAATGCTGGATGGGAGATATGATTCAAGATGGTTCCAAGAAATATCAACGAAAGAAAGTGAGGTAGACAAAGAAATATCATCAGGAATTTGGCCTGTAAGATTGTTGTTTGCCATTTCCAGCCTTTGAAGTGATGGCAGATTTCCCAAACCAACTGGAATTGTCCCAGAAATAAGATTATTTTGGACTCGAACCCGGACTAATGACTTACATGTTGATAAACTCACTGGAAATGTACCAGAGAAGGAATTGTTGAAGAGAATGAGCTTGGTAAGATTGCCAGAATCACACAAACCTGTTGGAATCTCACCCGACAACAAGTTAGACGATGCATCTAACCGTCGCAAGGGTGAGCTCTGCCCAAGTCTCATCGGCAAAGAACCTATCAAAGAGTTCTTCCAGAGTTCAAGCACCTCTAATTTAGTCAGCTCACCAAGCTTGTCAGGAATGAGTCCAGTCAGTTGATTGCACATCAAATTCAAAAGCTGCAAGTTCTTGAGTTCAGCTAACTTCACCGGTATTTCCCCTGATATCTGATTATCAGAAAGATCCAAAAACGCTAGAGACGTAATGCTGCCAAGTTCTGGTGGAATCTTTCCTGTAAAATTGTTCTTATACAAGTAAACTGTTGTTAGTTTCTTTAGCCTACCCAATGCGGGAGGAATCTGACCGCTGAGGCTGCCAACCGCCAGGTCAAGATACCGAAGGTTGGTGAGATTGCCAAATTCTGCTGGGATTTCACCTTCAAATGCATTATATCCGAGAATTATAGTTTCTAAAGAAGAAAGCTGGCCAAGCTCTGGTGGGATCTTTCCAGTCAGATTATTTCCTGAGAGGCCAAGAAACTTCAGTTTCTGCAAATTCCTGAAAGAGGTAGGCACCGAACCTTCAAAAAAGCTCCCTCTAAAATCCAGGCTCTCCAGTGACGTTGCATTGCCAAGATCCTCGGGGAGAAATCCTGAGAAGTTGTTGCTTGACGCGTTAACTGAAGTCAATCCTGAGACCTTTCCAAGCCCGGTTGGGAAGCTGCCAATGAAGTTGTTTTGACTCAGATCAATGCTCTTCAGTGCAGTAAGGTTAGCCAATGATTTTGGCAATGATGATGCAAACTCATTACAGCAAATGTTGAGAGAAGAGAGACTCCGCAACCCACGAATGTTCTCCGATACACTGCCATTGAGACTCATGTTGGAGAGATCAAGCTTCTCAACGAATCCTCTGGAGTTGCACCAAACTCCAGTCCAGTTACAATGCAATAGCCCGTTCTCCGCCGCATTGCTTGGCATTTTCCAATCTTCAAGCATGTTCAGTGGATCAATAAGACCAGCTTTTATCGACAGCAAGGTTGATAATTCGTCATCTGCATTGCTTTCAACTCCTTCACCAAAAGCAACAAGAGAGAGACCAATGTAACAGTAGAGGAACAGCAAGTGGGTTTGCATTTTGCTATTCTAAGATTGTTAGTTTCTTCCTCAGTTGAATCTCATTTTTTGGTTCTGTGGAACAAAGGAACTTGAATGTGACAACAAACTTAATAAATGAAAGAAATTGGAGAAGTAATAGCAATTAGGATTTGTTTAAGATAAAAAGAGTTCGTGGCATCTTGGAATCTGCACCAGCTAATGATCTGCACTTAATGACTGTCAAGCCTTGGACTTGTTATAAATCTCCCAGACACTGAAACATGGAGAGAATGTGTTTTAATTGATTGCTGATTGTGCTTTGTCCGTATAAATTATTAATCATAGTCAACCCAAACGAGTGATATGGACAAATAATTCCTATTACTTTATTATTTGTGTCTCCTATTACTCTTTCTAATTTCAAAGCATTACAAGGAAACAGAAGTTTTACATATTCTGATTTTTTTTTTAATTCGAAATTATATACATGCTGTGTGTTAAGATCAAAATAATGACTTTCTTCTTCCAGTTTGATCTGACAGATATTATTGTTACAATTAAGATTGTAAAAAACTTACCCTTCAGTTATTTGATTTGCTGTGGATTTTAAATTAAAACTGTTTCTTTTTTTTGGTTTAAACCATCCGATTTCCGGCGATCGCATTGGGCCCCGACTAATTCGGATTCGGGGTGTAGTTACAGTTAAGGCTCTTTACCCCTCCCAAATGGTGTGTTTAATGAGGAAATTAAAACTGTTTCTTTTTGTGCATAACCTCTAAAAGTAATTAATGGTACCCTTGCAGATAAAGCATCATTTGGTAATATCATTATTATCATCATTCACTCAATTATGGAAGCTTAATAATGCACAAAAAGAACCCATTTGTAGCATAACATGCGCAATCAAATAATAATTAACAAGATGGCATGCATAAATTAGATTCCTATGGTCATCTTGGAGTGGTGCGATCATGAATTAGTGTTGGAATGAACTATTGTGAACTATAATAAGTAAGGATTACATCACACTAAGTACTAAAAAATTTTCTATGTAATTTTGTTGGAACTGTTATTTTGAACGATTAATTATAGGCTGAATATAAATTTTATGGGTCAAATAATTCCACATCCATCTCAATTATGAGATATATCAACTTAAAATTTTAAATCAGATGGATCGGTAAGAATTCTAGTTTTATTCTCATGGCATTCATCAATCAAACATAAACTTAATTCCAAAACAGTGAAAAGCTTGTAATTTTAAATCTGAAATGTTCACATAAGAACATGATTGATTTGGCAGAACAGAATCTCTGCATGTTACGGGGATGAGCAAAGATAAAAGAAAAATAATAGACAACTTGGAACTTTCTGTGCATGAAATAAGCAGGGCCCCATTGATGAAACATATAATGCTAATGATAACTTCAATTAATCATTTGTCTGTGCCCACCAAACTCCAATTAATTCCCATAAAAATAATATATAAAAGATTAGCAGCATATTTACAAGTACCCACATGCAAACACATCTGGCTTCTTGCAATTATTTAATTCTTAGTTTAAATAACAAAACACAAGAAGGGAGGAAAAAAAAAAAGAAAAAAGAAGCCCCCAATACAAATATGCAAGAAGATATAACTCTTTTAAGATTATGAAAATGTAATAATTGAATCCATAAATGGAGGTGGAGGGGCTGGAGGCCATGTGCATAAGAGCTAGCTTATTATTCTTCGAAATAAATAAAGAACTCAAAAGTTTTGATAATTGGCAGCATGCTGCAGCTGAGAAATTTTCACATTAATTAGGAAGTTGCTCAAGTACATGAATATCTTTTGCCATATATTTTGTGGTTACCCCACATGGCTGTAGGCCAAAGCCAGCACCTTCATCAATCATTTCATCATTAGTAAAAGAAAGAATTGGAGAGATCGAAGTGTGGGAGCCATATGAAAGAAAATTAAACCATTTTAATTAGGCTGTGGTTCTAACGTGGGTTCACTTTTTTTCTTTTTTCTTGTTTTTTTTTTCTATCGAATATCACTTTTGTTAAAAATAAGCTGTGGTGTTGTCATTGGATAAATTATAATGAAAATGGCAATTAATGAATCCTTTGTAGAGTTTTATCCAAAGTCAGTTCAATTATCCAAATTAATTGACATGTGACATGGGTATACCATATAGAATATAGTTTTTTTCTTTTAATTTTCTCCAAAAATACAAATTTTAGTTAGTACTTTTTATTTTAATTTCATGGTTTACTTTCTCCAAAATTGATTGGGATTGAAATCAGAAATGCCATTGAATTAACTGATATGCAACTACTGATGCATATTTTACCAATAACATTGCCAAGAAACTACTTTGCTCCAAAATGAAATTAAGTAAGCCATATCGAGTATTTATTTATCTATTTCATTTTCTCTTTCTTATTTTAAGGAACCATAATCGTAGTTTAACAGATAATACACAACTTTTGTTTAATTTCATGGTTTAGAAGTTAATGTTAATGATTAAGTACTAAAATCGAATAATCGTTTAGAGTAGATTTTCACATTTAAATTTGATTAGTTATTTCTTAAAAATCAACAAAATATTATATGATACAGAAATAAGCGACTACCTTCTATTCATAATTTTCATGAGATTTTACAAATGAACAACATTAATTCTTTAACATTTCGGTGGTCTTTTTTTTTTGGGATCTAAAATATGAATAGGCGTGAATTAATATGAATTATAAATAGAGTCGAATGTCTGAATATGAATTATATGTTTGTTTGTTTTGTCTGAATCACTGAAAATAAATATTAAATTTAAAAAAAAAAACTTAAAAAGTCTAAAAACTAATATTTTTACATTTATATCCTTACAAATTATAAATGTTAAATAAATAATAAACATCTCAAAGAATATAAATAAGATAATAAATTATCATAACATAAATCATATTCGATTGAATACAACTCTTTAATATTCTATATTATATTTGTTAATCAATTTTATTATAGTTTATGATGTTTTTAAATGAAAAATATTCATAAAAAATTATAAAGATAAATAATGCCAATTTGAAGAAAATAAAAAGATAAAAAAAAAGTCTGCCACTATATATTATCACAACTTATATAGAGATGAGTAATAATGCTAATTATTAAATTTTATTTAGGTAATGATGAAAATTAATTAATTAGATTAGAATATTTTGGAGAATATCTTTTAATGATATCATTCAGACTTTTTAGATTAAGTAAAAAGTTAAAAAAAATTAGCTTAATAACTTAATGGCTGAAAATTTTTATTAAGTTAAAAAAAAAGATTTAATGATTTAATTGATTAAAATTAAGTCAATTAAGTCATTAAAAAAAATGCCCCATATTTATAATCAAATGGAAAACATGATGAGCCATTCCTTAATTATAGAAATTAACTTGAACTAAATCCAAAGAGATTATTATTATTACCGATTATATATTAAGATAACAAGAAATTAATAATATAAATTATTTATTTTAGTTATCAATTATTATATATACACAATAAAAAATATTTTATATACATGTTTTTAAATATGTAAATAAATTTTATTCAACATTATGTCCAATTTAATTATTTACATTCTTATATCAGTTTAACAGTAAGATTTATTAAATATATATGATTATTTTTTAAAGTCGCAGTACTTTTAGAAATAAAAATTTACCAAACATTTGACTGACTCTCTTCACGATTAATTATTTTTATAACATAGTTAACAATAATTATTTTAAAAACTACAACATTACTAAATTGGCCCTTAGACCATACAGTAGAGCCTCTATAAATTAATAGGGTTGGGACCATATAAAATCTATTAATTAAAAGAGAAATTAAATAATCGATAAATTAATAATTTATTAATTTATAGAATTATTTATAATTCAATTAACATACATCAATAATACTTCATCATTTCTTATTTTAATTTGAGAAGTCAATCCCACAGGTTTTAGATGCAATAAGAAAAATAAGAGATGTGATCTAACTATATTTAAATTTTAATAAAAAAGTAATAATAAAGTCATATTTTATGTAAATAAATAACAATAAAGTCATATTTCATGTATTTAAAATATTATAGTTAACTACATTTGTAATTTTAGCAAATTATTAATTTATCACTTGAATGGGACTACAAAGTTATGTAAGATTTTTTTAGAAAAAATAGTATCTTATTATT
>NW_006262274.1:18121010-18122449 GCF_000493195.1 Citrus x clementina | reverse complement strand
TAATGCCATGACTAAAATTACGACATCCATGTTGTGATAAAATAAAAATTTATAATTTACACATAAAACTAGTAAATAGAAGGTAAACAAGTAAATTAATATAAAATGGTAAATTGCTGTTTTTAGAATTGCAAACAAAACAAACACTTGTAGAAAGAATATAAAACCTATAAATCAATATCAAACTTTCATTAAAAAAAAAAAAAGCTTTATCTAATGTTAAAAGTTTGCTTTTCACTTGTATTCAAAGATCATTTGAGATTATTGCCGAGGAGGTTTAAAGTGATATAAATTAACTTATCTACAAACAACTTTTAACAACTTTGAAAACATAAAAGGAATAGTTTTTCAAAATCTTATTATGAGAATAAGTTATTATTATTATAGGAGTAGTAAAGCTATCATCACTATTATAATTAGTTTTTTAATTTTATATTTGTAAGTTTTTACTTTTTTCAATAATTCTTATATTAATTTACTGCATTTATTTTCTATTAATGAGTTTTATGTTTCATTTACATAATTATATTTTATTTTACACTTAATGATGCTTTACAATTTTTATGTTATATTTATAAGTTTTTATTTTATTTACTAATAATACTCCAGTTTACCACTCTTATGTTAATTTACTTATTTTACCTTATATTTATAAGTCTTATGTTTCATTTACTTAATTGATGTTTTATTTTTCACTTATTGTTAATTTACAAGTTTTATATTATATTTGTAAGTTTTTGTTTTGTTTGCTAATAATACACCAATTTACCACTTTTATATTAACTTACTATTTTACATTTTATTTACAAGTCTTATATTTCATTTACATAATTTATATTTTATTTTATACTTAATGTTTATTTCAAGCTTTATGTTATATTTGATTTTTTTTTGTTTACAAATAATACACTATTTTATCACTTTTATGTTAATTTATTTTTTTAATCTTTCATTTACAAGTCTTATATTCCAATTACACAATTTATGCTTTATATTTACACTTAATGTTGATTTACGAGTTTTATATTATTTTTGTAATATTTTGTTTTATTTACTAATAATACACCAATTTACCACTCCTATGTCAATTTACTTTACCCTCCAATTTACAAATATTATGTTTCCTTTACATAATTTATATTTTATTTTACACTTAACATTGATATACAAGTTTTATATTTCATTTATAAGTTTTTGTTTTGTTTTCTAGTAATATACTAATTTATCATTCTTATGTTAATTTATATGTTTTACCTCTTATTGATAAGTCCTATGCTTCGTTTACTTAATTTATGCTTTATTTGACATTTATTTTTTACTTATAAGTTTACATTATATTTATAAGTTTTTGTTTTGTTTATCGTTGATACACCAATTTAAAGAATCCTATGTTAATTTACTTATTTTACTTTCTATTCATAAGTTTATACTTCATCTAC
>NW_006262274.1:17950226-18120910 GCF_000493195.1 Citrus x clementina | reverse complement strand
CTTATATTTCATTTACATTATTTATGTTTAAATATAATATTAAAATCATGGCATCATAAAATGACCCATTAGAAACAACTTATATTCCAACCAAGTATAAGTGCGGTAAAAATCTAAGAGTCATCAACATGAGTACAGTTAATTTCATTATATATTAAAAAGGTTGAGATTCTTAAACTGATTGAATCCCTCTTGAATAGGAACTTGGGAATAATAACATGCGAATATATAACCTTTTTTTTTAATTCTCAATTTCAGACATTATTTATTGTCATTCATTTTAAGTTTAGAACTCAGATCGATAAAAAAAAAAATAATAAATAAAACATGTTATTGATTGTGCAACTCTGTGTGTATAAAAGTTGAGCAAACTTGAATCTACAAAATTTTAGGTCCAAACAAGAAAAGTAACAACTATATTCATGCATGTTCTAATCTACAGAGGATTAAGAGAATTGTATAAATGAATTTAATAATGAAAATAACATCAATTAATCCTCAATTTCTAGTAAATCATTAAAGAAATTTGCCAAGAGACTATGATCTATAATCAATTCATCGAGGTTTGGTATTAGTCCCAGAATCTAAAAATTCTTCAACCAAGATGATTAACAATTTTTTAACAACAATGGTGATGAAGATGTAGTAGATTTCTCACGATCTCTTTGTTTAGTTCTTCTTTTCTTATAATGCCAATGTGCCAAAACTTCAGCAGCTACTTCAAAACCTAAGAGATGTTTAGGATTATGTTTTATAATAAGTGTTTGCAGGTTCTTAGTTTTTGACTCATTCTTTGGTGCTCTTCCTCGACCACATTAATTGTTATCGCAACTTTGCTTGACATGATCTAAGAAACAAATTTTTTTTTTAAAAAAATTATAGAATAAAGAGCACCAAAGTTATCGAAATACTTCTTGGTTTCCAATTTTTCTCAAACATAAGTTATAAGAAAGAGTTTTGAGTTTATATTATGTAGTTTGATAATTAATCCTAATGAGACTCTAATAAGGAATCCTATATATGAGCTTAGAATAATGACAATTCCACTCCCACTTGATTTGGTTTTCTTTAAGAATATAAATAAATAAAAGAATATATTGTATATTCTTAGTGCTATAAGGAAAACCATTATGTTTTGGATAAATAATTTCTTGATTTTTAGAAACTTATGTTCATTAAGAGGAGTTGAGATTACTAATTTTCCGAAAGAAAATCAAAAGTATATATAATGTTTTTCCTTTCAATATTTGGATTTAGAAATTTGAATTAGAATTCTCTCGCTCTCCTCAACTCAAGTTTGAACTTGTAAAATGATAGTAGCTAATTTATCATTATAAATAAAATACTTAAATTTTTCTACAACTAGTTTTAGTTATTTAATATTCTGCACCTATTAACTTATTAATTCTTCCTAATGTAAACAAAAAAAAATTATATATAGTAATTTATTTAAATAACGGAATGAGTTTTAGTAAAAATTCTTAAATTCTACACGAATTCAATAGCCTCTAAAAAGTAAACAGTTTAATTAATTTTGTTATTGCTTACTTACAACCCAATGGTACAACACTGTATGTTAAGCTTGCTGGCAAAACTGAAATAGGTATTGACTCTACAAATATGTATGCACTGAAAGAGAAAGTAAAAAATTACACGAGTAAAATCAATTAATAAATTGATTATGGAGTTTGCCAGGTTGAGGCTGATCTTGCTCTTCTCCCTTGCCACCTCCATTCACGGCCTTTGGCGTATATCATTGATTTTGATGATGTGTGGCGGCAGCGAGCTGAAGAAGCCATAAACACCACCATTCAGGCCTATGATCTTATTCCTAAAGCTATCATCAATGTTCTAATTTGTATCAGCAGTAAGCTGGATATCATTCTAATCTATCAACATTACACGGTAACAAAACAATACCAAAGTTCACAAATTTCTTAGAAAATTAGATGTTTTTAATTTTTTATTCTTTTACCTCTATTAGTTATCAATTAGCACAACATTACCCATATGTTTGTCTTTTCTCAAAACTGAATCTTAAAGTAAAAGTTTTGACACCTTGACCCATCTTAGTTTATATTTATGACAATATAGCTCTTATATTAAAGAGCCTAGTTTGTTTTGGAGCGCCATACATGGTGCCGAAAAGACTCAGCCACTGCTGACTTAAAAGAAAATTGAATTTATTTTTGTTTTATTTATCTACTTATCGGTAAGAATCATTATTAACGTTAAATGTGAGCCACGTGTTTGAATGAAATTTTATAATTTTGATACTTTTTTTTAAAAATAAATTAAATTAAATTTCTATGTTTATATTGCAATTGTTAAATGAACTTGGTTCTCCTTTTTCTACGCAGCAATTAAAACTTAGAGCCATAAATTTTTTTTTTTGAAAACCAGTATATAAACACACGATCAACATCTCATCAAATCACAAGCAAAAGGTTCAATCCTACAGATCTTGAACTTTTGTACATTAGAATAAAACATTTGAAAAGAAAATAAAAATGGAGCTAGCTGGGCTAAGATTAATCTTTCTCTTTCTCCTTTTGCCACTTTAATGCCCTGCTTATCAGCTCATATCGCTGAGGTCGACGAGGTATGGAGGCGACGAGCTGAAGAAGCCATGCAGACCACCGAGCAATATTATGATCCAAACCCCGTAGCTGTTGCCAACCACCTAAACATGAAAGTTCAAGAGTACGTGAATAACACTACTAATACTAAAAGCTCTTACCTATAGGCATTAGCACGTTTCAAAATATAGATTTTAGACTAAATTGTTCCATTTAATTTTAATTCAAAAATGTGACAGATTATATTAATATTTTAACATTAGATAAATATGGATACGAAGTTGATATAAATTTTTTATGGGTTGCAGTTTGTCAAAGCAAGCTATTGCCAAGCGGGGCTTATTGAATGCAGAATCAGGGCAATGCGAGGCAACAAACCCAATTGACAAATGCTGGCGTTGTAAAGAGAACTGGGCAGAAGATCGACAGGCGCTAGCAGGTTGTGCACTTGGTTTCGGCAGCAAAGCCACCGGAGGAAAAGGTGGAAAAATTTATGAGGTGACTGATCCTTCTGATAATGATATGGAGAACCCTAAGGTTGGGACTCTACGCCATGCAGTGATCCAAAAAGAACCTTTGTGGATCATCTTTGCCAAAGATATGAACATCAAGTTGCAACAAGAATTGATTGTCCAGGGTAGCAAGACTATAGATGGGCGTGGAGCCAAAGTGCACATTGCCAATGGAGCTGGAATTATGCTACAGTTTGTGAAAAATGTGATTATTCATGGGATTCATATTCATAACATTTCTCCTTGTAGTGGTGGTATGATTAGGGATTCTGTGGATCATGTAGGAAAGAGGGGTCAAAGTGATGGGGATGCTGTTTCAATATTTGGTTCGTCAAATATTTGGCTTGATCATCTTACATTATCTCAAGCCCATGATGGGCTCATCGATGCCATTCAAGCATCCACGGCCATCACTATTTCAAATTGCCATTTGTCCAACCATGATAAGGTGACTATAATTTAATTAAATTTTAACTCGGGACGTATGCTACATGCTCTTTAATATATCATGATAGGTCAGGTCAGCATCAAATCCAAATTCAAACTTTTGATTGTTGAAAAGATTATTCTAAATTGTTGTGTGCTATATAATTTTACAGGCAATTCTGTTAGGTGCAAGCGATACTTTCACAGAAGATAAAAAGATGCAAGTGACTGTAGCATTCAACCGTTTTGATAAAGGACTCGTTCAGAGAATGCCATGCGTTAGATTTGGTTTCGCACATGTTGTGAATAATGATTACAATCAATGGGAAATGTATGCAATTGGTGGTCTCCAAGGCCCCACCATTCTTAGCCAGGGTAATAGATTCTTTGCCTCGAATAACCAGAATGCCAAAGAGGTAATGTATTTTCTACAGAGAACAATATCCTCTATTGTTCAGAGTTCACTTAAACAATTTTTTTGCCATGCAAGTAAAAAAGACCTAAAATTCATATCATAAGAGAATTTAGGTCATACGTGTAATGAATTAATCCTAATTATCTATTTACATGTAGGTGACCAAGAGAATGAATTGCAGCCCTGAAGAAGGGAAGAGTTGGATATGGAGATCGGAGGGAGATGTATTATTGAATGGAGCTTACTTTAATTCATCTGGTGACCCAAAAAAGCAAATCCAATACCAAATGGATAATGTAATTAAACCAGAGTCAGGAACAGAAGTTGAGAGGATCACAAAATTTGCCGGGGCACTTGTCTGCAAGCCAGGCCAGGAATGTTAATTTGCAAGATTTTTTTGGATTGATAGAGAAACAATGGCTTAGTCAAAGGATAAGGCTAGCTCATTGGTGTTGGTTAAAATAATGGCCAAAATATTAGAGAGAATACCATGATGGAAAATGAGAAGAGGACCTCTCATTTAGTCCAAATTTTTTCATTGATTTTGTTGGTTTCTATAACTAGATCCAACATTAAGTTTTTTTTTTCTAATTGAATGCAATCAATCAACATGATTGATGTGTTTATTTGTAATTGTAACGGTGTTTCTTTATTAGAAATATCAAATCAATAACAATTTTCATTATTTAATAGTTAATCACGAGCATTGATACTTGATTTGTTTGTTTAATTAATTATTTTGTAGGTGTTACTTCTTTTCATTAGGTTAAATTTTATGAAGCCGTGATTAAAATTATGGCATAAATATCGTGATAAATATAAATTTTGTAAATTACACATAATACTAGTAAATAGAAGATAAAATAAGTAAATTAATATAAAAGTAGTAAACTGGCATTTTAAAATGACAAACAAAACAAATACTTGTAAAAAATAATGTAAAACTTGTAAGTCAATATTAACTTTCATTAAATAAAAAATAGTTTATTCATTTAATTTGATTAAACAAAGGAAAAAGTCATTCATCAATTAAAAACAAAAAAATTGTATTGAAAACAATTAGAATAAATTTTATTGAATTTATTTAACCATGAATTTTGTATTCATTTTAGACATTCATAATTTTTTTTTCATTTTATATGATATCATTGTTTACTACAAAGGTTAATTAAGTAAAATTATTTTTCTTAATGTGGATCAAGCTAAAACAAAAAAGAAGAAGATATTCTTATATTAATAGAAATATGTGATATATTAATAAAATTTGATCTAATTTTATATTTTGTACATGCTTCAAGTAATTTTAAACTGTGCTTTTTACATACACTTAAAAATTATTTGGGATTACTATCGAGCACGTTTAGAAAGAAATAAAATACCTTATCTTACAAACAACTTTTTTTTTTTTTGAAAACTTATCTTACAAGCAACTTTGAAAACATAAAAAGAATCATTTTCCAAGATCCTATTTTGAGAATGCTGGATGGGTAGGTCGTCCATGAAGGGCCGACTCGACCCGACCTATACTTGGTAACTACAAAGCAATTACCATGTGTGGTTTGGAAGTTAAGAAGAAAGTTGATATAATATCAACTTCCCACTTTAGCAATAACTTCCAGTAAAAACTAATAACGTAGTAAAAGTGTGTGCGGCGAGAGAATCTTCATCTTTTTTTCTTCTTCATCAAAATTAAATAACAACATTGAACAACTCATTAAATAAAGAGGGCATTTATATTGTGATTAGATGATGATTTTCAATTGTGATTTCTTTCCGACCATTGACGTGATCTAACAATTAATTATTCTGCTCATTAGAAAAAGGTATGGCTTCTTAAATCCCTTTTATTTTTTTCATCAATGGTATCAAAGCCATCTATTGTGTTGGATTCATGCGAATGATTGAGTTTATTTCATAAAAAAGCATGAATTTCATATGTAATTATTTTTCATGAAATATAGAATTTGATGGCTGTTATATTTTCTGGAGTACTAGAATCACTGTAAAAATTTTGGAATTGAAAGACATAAAAACGGCCTAGGGTTTAGGTTGCATTAGCCCTAAGAAATCATAAAACCCGAAACTTCATTTTCTTATATATTTTAATCTAGGCAACCTGACATTATGTATAATATATCACTGCAAAGATCTTTTTGAAAGCTTTCCAATGATATGTGATTTGTTAAAAACAGACTTCAAACAAGAAAGTTATAACCAAAATAAGAATCTGGTGGGATAAGGATTACATAAGTTCAGAAAACCCTAATTTTGGAGAAGATGATGAATTGTACCAGAATGGGTTTCTCAACGATTTCTGCTTATTCTGACCTCCGACTGAGAATTCAAGGCCACCGTTGGATTCAGGACAAAAAATTGAGTTGGACGGAGCTGGACCCAATGTCATTGGAGCCAAGAAAGGCAGCGCGTGGGTCCCAATCTCCGACTATGCGCGTAGGGGCGCGCACGATACTATAGCGCACTATAGTGAAACTGTAGCGCATACTGTAGTGTACTGTAGTGCACGTGAATAGAACATGCCTACCTTTGCATGTGGGGATGTGAATCCAAATTACAGTTTTCTAAGTATCTTGCTATCCAAGACTCCAATTTGAGCGTCGCTTACGCCATTTAATCCAAAATTTAATTTTCTATTTAGTTTAACATAAAATTGGAATTTTTAGTTATTTTTTAATAAAATTTTAGATCGAATATATATAGTCTCATGGATGAGCATTATATGTTAATAAATATTTCGCTAAAAAAGGAGCTCGAAAAATTTTTTTCATGGAAATTGGCTGAAATTGGATTGTTTCTGATGTTTAGTCATTTATTAACGATCACTAATATGAACTTTATGCTATTTGTCCTAGATGTTTCCCGTTAGAAAATTATAAAATAAGGAAGGCGGATTAACTACAGATAGAGCTTCGGTTGCACCTATTAATTTACTTCAGATTAATGATAATTTATCTCATGAAGAACTTATGAAGCAAATGGAGAACTATACAATAGACTTAGACCGTTCTATGTGTATAACTATAGAAGATATATATGCGTCTTTAGCAGACTAAAATATGAAAAATCAAACTCCAAGTATGCAGACTGGGATTACTATCAACGAGTTCTCATAAATTCTTACCCAATGATGATAATTTGCTTGTCTTTGAGGCTCACACATTAGAGCAAGTTCAGAACAATACATATTATATGCTGATAACTCTATGAAATGAGAGTTATTATGACAATTCTAGACTTAAATCAAGATCACTTAGAGAGTAAATGATGTGTTTTTATTGCATTTTTGTTACATTTTGCATAAACATTCATTTTAGTTTAGTCTTAATAAGTTTTGCTTGATTTAAAGTAATTCGTGCTCAAATCAAGTGCATAATTGTAGGTTTCCAGAAGCTTATAATTCATGGAAGGGATACCGATGCAGTATGTTGGCAAAAAGGAGGAAGAATATGGCCACAAAAGAAGTGAAACAAAATCTGGAGCAGTGCAGTGCTATAGCTGTTGCTGGAGCAACCATTGCTGTAGTAATCCTAGAACAACTATAGAGAAAACTTAGAGTGGGATATCTGCAGAATTGTGATATGCAAAATTGTGATATGCAATTTCCTAATTTGACTCATGCGTGCTCTATGCTTTTGTTTACCCTAGTTTTCATATATAAAAAAAGCACGCATCACATGAAAAGTGGCAGAAAAAATTAACATTGGAGAGATCGAGAGGAAAAGAAGGGGAGAATCAGAATTCAAAGGAAACAAGTCTGCACCAGTGAAGAATTCAGCAGAATTACTTGGATTCAATTTGTCCTCATTCTGTACTTGTTCCCTCTCTTACTCTTTAATTGAATCGATGTATTCATGATCAATAGTTTGCTGTTTGTTTTTCTTTTTCAAAGTATGAATTAAATTTGATTGTAGTTGAGTGACAAACAATCAAAATATGTTTTTGACTGTTCTTATGAGTTGCTATATGATTGTTGTAGCATTTTACTCTAGTAGCTATTATTATAATCGTTATTTCGGTTGACCATTATTTAATGATTCAAGTTAAGATAGAGCCGCAAAAAGGCCTGTCTTAGTGGATATTATTAGAGTAATACTTGATCTTAATTTAAGTTTCCTGGATTAAGTTTTTCTTGAGTCCCAAAAGGGTCATACTTTAAACTAAGATTTGTGAAGAACTAGACATAGAAATTCACCTTGTAGGGTAGAGAGAGTAGATGTTCATATTGTCATACCTTAGGTAGAATAGCAATTGGTCATTGTTAGGGTACTTAAGGGTATGAGAAATCCAACACGCGACAGCTGAGGATGTAAAATAATTTTGCCCAGTGCTGTAGGAATTGTTGTAGCAATTGGTGTTAATTTGATGAAAAACAGTCAACCCATGAAAATAGTTTGATCATTCAGCTACTGCATTCTCATTTGATTCTTTTACGCAACTTATCTAATTTATTTCATTACTGCAATTATTTTTTTTTATTTTCTTACAGTTGTTAATTTCGGTGGTAATCAACTTTAACTATGTTCATCTTGAAATAAATGTAGACTGCACTATTGTGATTGTTGTAGTATTTCTAGTAACATCGGTCCCTGTGGAGACGATCTAGAATATTCATCACTTTATTACTTGTTATGTACACTTGCACATTGGCATCAATAGCAATTGAGTAAAAATTAACCAACAAATTTTTGGCGCCGTTGCCGGGAACTGATTGTTTATTTTCGAAGTGTGAAGTAAATCTTGATAGTGCCAACTTGATCTAATTTGTTCTATTTATTGACAGATCAACACTTGCATGTGCAAAGACAGATATGTTGTATTTCAATTTGATCCTGAGATTGAAAGGACTATAAGGAGACTGGGAAGAGAACAAATAAATTTAAAAACTGTTCAGACATGGATAATCTGCAGGATGTGGGAAACTTGGATCCTCACGGGCCATTGCAACCTGTCAATGTTCAAGAGGGACAAAATGAGCACGTTAATCAGAGACAACCAGGCAACAACAATATCATTTACATGTCAGATGACAGAGATAGGGCTATCAGAAATTATACTGTGTTAACTCCTCAAGTTGTACATCTTAGAATAGTTAGACCTGAAGTGGAAGCCGCTAATTTTGAACTTAAACCAGTGATGTTTCAAATGCTGCAAATAGTGGGCCAATTTAATGGACTGTCATATGAAGATCCTTATCTCCATCTTAAGTTATTTTTGAAAGTAAGTGGTGCTTTTAAAATTACTGGAGCAATACAAGATGCTTTAAGACTAAGACTTTTTCCTTATTCCTTAAGAGATCGAGCTAGAGCATGGTTGAATTCATTACCATCTGATTCCATTACTACATGGAATGACTTGACTGATAAATTCTTAATGAAATATTTTCCACCAACCAAGAATGCAAAATTACGGAATGAGATCACTTCTTTTTATCAACTTGAAGATGAAAGTTTGTATGAAGTTTGAGAGATATTTAAAGAGTTGCTTAGAAGGTGTCCTCATCATGGCATTCCTTGTTGCATACAGTTGGAAACCTTCTACAATGGATTGAATCTAAGTACGAGATTGATGGTTGATGTTTAAATCTTACACTGAAGCTTATGAAATTTTGGAGAGAATTGCCAACAATAATTATCAGTGGCCATCAACTAGACAGACGGCAACAAGAGGAGCAGCAATGGTACATAATATACATGCAATTAAGGTATTATCAGCACAAGTAACCTCGTTGACTAACATGGTGAAAGCCATGACTTCTGCTCCAGCAGCAGTAAAGCAAGTTGCTGAACTGTCTTGCGTGTATTGTGGTGACGAACATGTATTTGACAACTGTCCTGGAAATCCAACATCAGTAAACTATGTGGGTAATTTCAACCGACAGCCTCAAAACAACCCGTACTTAAATACTTACAACCTTGGATGGAAGCAACACCCAAATTTCTTATGGAGCAATCAGAGTCAAAATGCTCCAGCACTGAGTGGACAAAATAGATATACTCAACCACTTGGTTTTTATCAGCAAAATCAAAGGAAAAAACATACTAGTCATGATCCACTTACTTTATTAGAAACACTGATTAAGGAATACATTGCGAAGAATGAAGCAATCGTGCAAAGTCAAGCTGTATCTCTAAGAAACTTGGAAAACTAAATTGGACAGCTTGCCACAGCAATGAGTAACAGATCTCAGGGAAGTTTACTCAATAACACAGAAGATCCAAGAAGAGAGAGAAATGAACACTGTAAAGTAATCAACTTAAGATCTGGAAAGAATGTTGATATCCTTGTTGATGTGACTAAAAAAATGTTGGAACTTAACTCCTCACAAGAACCACCTCAAGATGAGAGCATGTTACAGTAACCCAGCCATCAAGATACTGATGTTAGTGGTCAAGCTACAGCAACTATGGAAGGGAATCAACCAATAAATGCTGAAGAAGAAGTTGCAACACCAGTGGTAACAACTTACAATAAATCAAATGAGCAGAGATTGGTACCTCCTGAGGCTGCTCGGTAATTTAGGCATCCACCTCTTTTCCCACAGAGATTCCAGAAATAAAAACAAAACAAGCAGTTTAGTAAATTCTTGGAAGTGCTGAAACAATTACACATCAACATACCTTTTGTGGAAGCATTGGAGCAAATACCTAATTATGTGAAATTTCTAAAAGACATCTTGGCAAGAAAAAGAAGGTTGAGAGAATTTAAAATTGTTGCTTTAACACAGGAAAACAGTCACATGCTCCAAAGTAAGATCCCTAAAAAACTGAAGAATCCAATAAGCTTTACAATACCATGTTCCATTGGAACTAGGTACAATGGCAGAGCACTCTGTGATTTGGGAGCCAGTATTAATCTGATGCCATTATCTGTATTTAAGTAGTTGGGAGTAGGAGAATGCAAGCTAACACCGGTCACTCTACAATTAGCTAACATATCTCATGTATATCCTGAAGGAAAGATTGAGGATGTACTAGTGAAGGTTGACAAATTTCATTGTATTAGACTTTGAGGCTGATAAAGAGGTACCCATTATACTTGGAAGACCTTTCCTAGCACCGAGAAGACTCTGATAGATGTGCAAAAAGGAGAGCTAACAATGAGGGTGAATGACCAACAAGTCACATTCAATGTATTAGAGGCTATGAAGAATCATGATGAGGCAGAAGATTGCAATTTCCTGACTGTTGTAGATTTTATTGTAGCAGACAAAGTCAACAGATGTTGCAGTAATGAGATCATCAAAGTTGCCACCTTTGAGAGCTTTGAAGAAGAAGATGTTACAGCAAACTAGATAGATTGGATGGGATGAAGGTGTTGTGTAAATTTTATTGAACTCGCAAGTGCACGAATCTATTGTAGAATAAATCAATGGTGACGAGTGTCGATCCCACGAGGAGGTGGATTTCAATTGTGTGTAGAATTAATTTTCTAAATGGGTGGTTGGATTTGTGGTGAAAGTGACTTTAGATTATCCTAAAATTGGATTTTAAATGCCGAGAATAAATTAAATAGAAATTTATTAAATTGACGTACTTGGGTATCTGGATCCGTATCATAATTGAACTAAGGGTAAAATGAGAATTTATTAAAATATATAGAAAATACAAGATGGAGAAGGAATTACAGAAAATGGAGCCCAAAAATAGATTCAGAGCTATCAAATTAGGCGGGGAAGGCCCCCTTTTTATAGATACATTGAGTAAATCGTAGCCATCGAATTAAAAACAGTTTGGACGCTCAGGATTGCGCCACGTCATCAGTCAACAGTACGCGGTTTGACCACGCATGTGAACAATAGCACGGTTTGACCCGGGTTGAACAGTGACGCGGTTTGGTTGAAAATAATCCTGTGTAATGCATGTACTGTACGCCAGATTTTTAATCCACTGATATGCTGCCACGTCATCGATCAACAATGCATAAGAATTTTGGTCCAACATGATCGTGACAGCTCATCAGTCAATGCCATATCATCGGTCAATGCCACATCATCGATCCGTCTATGTGAACAGTGTCGTGAACAGTAACGTAGACAGTACCGTACATGTGAATAGTACCATACATGTGAACAATACCGTAAATGTGAACAGTGCCATTTTTTCTTTTATGCTCCTCCTAAGGTTTACGACCGTCCTGAGTTCAAAAGTGATGTTCGTTTTTCCGTATGATCTCTCGTTCATTGTGAAATGACTATGATGCCCCTAAAATACATAAAATACTTAATTAAAATAAAATACACATAATTAAATTACAAGAAGCTTAAATACATAAAAGTAAGGGTTGTTAGTAAGGCTTGAAACGTAAAATGACGATTTTCTCCTTTATAAATATGCATTTTCTAACACTCAACACACCCCCCCAACCGGCTTATTGCTAGTCCCTAGCAAATAAAGCGAAAACAAAATTCAAACACAAAACATATATATATATATATATACCGGCAATGAGGATTTCTGATATGGCACGATCAGAAGTTCCTGCTTGGGTTTTATAGGCATTGGCTGCCATTGTCATTTGTTGCAACAATCCTAGGATATTGTATTCGGACATACTGTCAATATTCCACTCATAGACTGAAGATGCATTGTATCGGGATTGATTTAATGCACTTGGTTTATTATCTATTGCTAAATCCGGTGGAGTCTTGACAGTGGGAAGGGCCTATATATATATATATATATATATAGAGTAATTTTCCAATCAGGGATCCCTGACTTTAATAAAGTCAGGGATTAGCTAAAAGACAAAAAAATTTAGATTTTACTACACTACATGATAAAATACAGTGCATTAGAGTATGTGTTTATTTTGTCTTTTAGCTAATCCCTGATTGGAAAACTACTCTATATATATATATTTAAACAATCTTATTTATTCAATCAGACTAATGATAGCAATCAAATAAAAGTATAAGCATTATCTCCAGTCTAAAGAAATATCACACACACATCAACCATCCACATGAATCAGCCCAGTACACTTTGTTATAGTTACTTTCAAGAATGACATGTTAAACCCCAAAATCTCACTAGAAGTAGTGATACTCTCACAAAGAAATTAAACCCAATAAAAATAGTCACTTCAATGAATGGTAATTGAGAGAAAATAATGAAGAAGTGATATCACATGCTCTCACCAAGATGAAAGAAATATGCCCTCAGCTTAGAAATAATACGATCTCAAGTCAAATAAAAATGCTAGTCAACCCAATTTATTTATTTATTTTATTTTATTTTATTTTTTTATACACCACTACATCTTTTTAGCCCATATAACTAGCTTTTACTTCAGACTATAGTTCTCTAAAATCAAGAAGGACTTTTATTAGGACGTAACGTAGGGTAGGGACATGGCTAACAAAGAAATGAAATAAGGAAAACAAAGTGTATGTTTGAGAAAAATGCAAAGGAATTTTTTTTTTTGGAAGTTGCAAGGTGGATTTCATCTATTATTGTTATTTTCTTTTTCTTCTTTTTTTTAAACAACAATTTTTTTTTTAGCATAACTTCACTATACAAAATATTTATTTACATTTTTCTCAAACATAAATAGGTGATGAAACTTGTAAGATATTGGGTAATACTCCAAATCGAAGTGGGTCAAGATGATAAGTTTGACAAAGAAAAGTTTTTTTTTTTAAAGGCTCAAAAGGGTTAACTATAGATATTTGATAAAAAGGATGGCTAGAAAGGCTCAAACGGATCAAAGATGGCATTTCCATCGTCTTTTAGGGCTCTAAATAATCTTCCATATCTACTAGTTAGATGGGTCTCCATATATAGCAACACACATTTTTTTCTTTTTTTTTTTAATTTTATAATTTTTTTTTAAGGGTTAACTCAAAAGAAATTTAGAGATCGTGTATACAATAATAAACTGCTAAGCTGTATAAAGAATGGGCAAAATGGTTACTCTCCAAGAAAAATGATAAACTAAAAAACTCACTTGGTACTTATTATGACATGTTCATTCCTTCAAGCAATTCATATTTCTCTCCGACATCAACATGTAGAGTAGCAAACATAGTGTAACATCACTTAAGACCAAAGATAATACAAATACTAAAATTTGAAATTAATCATGTCATCCAATGTTAAAACAAATCACACAATTTTTTTTAAACAACATTCTACCCCCCAACCTATTCTAAACATGAAAAGAAAATATGCATGCAGAAATGTGAAAATGATGCAGAAAAACTAATTAGAAAAGTTACACTTAAAATGATAGAAAACAAAAATGGTTTTTTTTTTAACTTAAGAAGATGCATTTCTAGAGGCACTACACTCCATATTCAGCCATCTTCGACAAAAAAAAAATTGAAAATGTATATTTATAAAGGACAAATTAAAAAGAAGAAGAAAAATTAACATCAAAACATAATAAAGAAAAAGAAAATGTTTGATTTTTTTTTATTTTTTTTTCAAACGATGAAGATGCGTTTCTAGAGTCACTACGCTCCATATTCAGCCATCTTCAACACAAAAAGTTAGTAACAGTTAGTTTATATAACAAAAAAAATCAGTAAAAACTTAACCAAGATTCCACAATTGTCAACCATTCCCTCCCCCCAACTAGAACGAAACATTGTCCTCAATGTTTGAAAGGAAATAAATAGAGTTTAGAAAACATCACCTGGGTGGTGCAACACAGAAGAAAATATTTACAAGCGAAGAGTTAAATCTAATTTGTACTTCTTACTGCGGCTATTGTGACTATCATTATTTGGATGCTCCAACACAAAGGTCCAGGGGTCTGGCTCCGGTCTATAAGCTTGTAACAGATCAAGTAGCTCATTAGCAGTGTGAGCACAAATAAAAAACTTTTTGGCATTGGAAGGAACGAAATAGTTTTTCATTGGATGGTTAAGAAATGCGATAAAGCCATCATAAAAATTATTGACATTTAACAAACCGATGAGTTTCTGGTGAATGTGTAGATGGGCCCAAGATACTAGTGTGATAAATGCCTCTAGTGGTGCAAGATCTCCTGGAAGGAAAATAAAAGCATCAGCATGATTAAGCATTTCAGTTATTCTTTCTTGCATACCTGAGACGACTAACTCTTCTCCAGTCGGTGAGTCAGACAAACTGCCCAAAGGTTTTAGGGCTCTTGAGATGATGCCTAAGACTTGGCTCCCTCTGATAAAAGCAGTTTCTGAGTCCAATTTTAATAACCCTCGGTTACCTCCTCCATACACCAAGTGTAATTTTCTCTCTGCTATACTTCGACCAAGATCTACGGCTGCCTCAACGAACTCTTTATGTTTGCCATAGTTAAATCTAGAAAGCACACAAATGTTCTTGAATTGTCTATTGGGAGTAGCTGCCATTGGAATATTTCTCAAAAATAATTTGTGAGTGCTTAACAAAAAGTCTTATTTAAGAATCTTGGTGACAGTGGATGAGGTGGCATGTCAGTGTCAAATAACGCGTAAAGCACATGGCTAGCGAGTCAAAAAGGAAACAGTAAAAAGAAAAAGAAACAATGATAAAATAAAATTATTAAAGACAATAATGCAAATAATAAAACAACAGTTAAATAAAATAACAGTGAAGTAAAAGGATATTTACAAGTAGTTGCGACTGTAGCTCACATCTTCTTCTGGTTTTACGTCCAAAAATGGCTTGAACGCCCTCTATGGTTCGAGGATAGGCTTCCCATCCAGTTTTCTTATAAACTGGCAAACATGGTAGTTTATAATCAGGTTCCCGAGACTATATCGTGCATGCTCTTTCTGGAATAATGGTCATAACTAGAGAATCGCTCCTTGCACATATCCACTGTCAATCGTACTTTAGCTTCGATTAACCAACGGATGTCAGCAGATATGTTATTCCTCATGAGTAATCGCATGCGTTCGGACCGAGCTTTATAGATTGTAAGGACGGCATTCTGAGGAAGTGAAGGGAATCGATTGTGAAGTTTTGCTATAATCTCATTTATGTCCATACCTTCGCCTCAGAATATCAGTTATTATGGAAAACTGAAGTAACCGACTTGATTGTCACGGAGTACCGTTATCCGCCACTTCACCGGGGTAACAAACTAAAGCACACAAACAGAAAAATAAATTAAAACACACAAAGAAAATTAAAATCGTCCTCTTATTGAATTTACCTCAAGCTCCAACTGGATGTCATAAACACTTATCTCAATGTCTCTAAGTTGGCTTTCTAAACCCTCAACATATGATACTAACTCTGGTGGTTGCAGAGCCCAAATACGATGTGTCTTACAAAATCGAATCTGCCTTTTGAGATGAGATTTTACACGTTGAAGTGGTTTAAGAATGTTCAGGAGGAACGATTTAAGTATGGTACTCATGATTAACAAAAAAAACTTAATGGTTAAATAAACACACTTATGTAAAAATAATTTCAATTAGCAAAAGAATAATAAAAAGAAAGAAAAAAAATCAATTCAAATCTGGTGGGTCATTCAAATTTATTTCGGTGTATTCTCCATGTAGTTGGTACTCTAGATATGACTTTTTGACCATTAACTTTAAACGTAACACCGTTCTTTGGGTCCTTAATTTCAATTTCCCCATGTGGAAAAACAGTATGAACAATAAATGGGTCAGACCAACGAGAGCGCAACTTACCTGGGAATAGGTGCAAGCGAGAATTAAATAAAAGCACTTTCTGACCTAGAGTGAAAGATTTTCTCATAATTTGCTTGTCATGAAAGACTTTCATTCGTTGCTTGTAAATCTTGGCATTTTCCTTTGCGTTATTGTGAATTTCTTCAAGTTCTGCCAGTTGTAATCTTCTTTCTGAGCTGGCTTGCTGCATGTCAAAGTTGAATTTCTTGATAGCTTAATATGCACGATGCTCGAGTTCCACAGGTAGGTGGCAAGTTTTTCCATACACTAGCCTGTAGGGTGACATCCTAATCGGGGTTTTGAAAGCCGTTCTATATGCCCATAATGCATCATCAAGTCTTAATGACCAATCTTTTCTGTCCGGCATCACCGTCTTTTGTAATATGTGCTTTATTTCTTGATTGGAGATCTCAACTTGGCCACTGGTTTGCGGATGATATGGGGTTGCCACTTTGTGAGTGATTGAATACTTCGTCAAAAGAGCCTTGAATGCTTTATTACAAAAGTGGGCATGACCATCACTGATTATTGTTCGAGGGAATCCAAAGTGTGAAACAATGTTGATTTTCAAAAATTCTATCACCACCTTATGATCATTGGTTCTACATGGAATTGTTTCTACCAATTTCGATATGTAGTCAATAACAACCAATATGTATTGATGGCCAAAAGAAGGGGGAAAGGGTCCCATGAAGTCGATACCCCATACGTCAAAAATCTCAACTACTAAAATTGGATTTAGTGGCATCATGTTCCTCCGTGTAATGCTCCTCATTCGTTGACACCTATCACATGAATAAGCGTATCGAAATATAGTTGGCCAATAGAAATCACGTTGTAAAACTTTAGTTGTTGTTTTCTTAGCACTAAAATGGCCTCCACAAGCTTGTTCATGGCAGAATAAAAGGATATTCTGAATTTCATTTTCTGGGACACATCATCTAACAATTTGATCTGCACAATACTTGAACAAATACGGGTCATCCAAAAAAAAATTCTTTATTTCTGCAAAGAATTTAGCATTGTCTTGCTTGGTCCAATGCTCTGGAAGTTGACTTGTAACAAGATAATTAACGATATCAGCATACCATGGTAATACTTCCACACTCATCAATTGTTCATTTGGGAATGACTCATTCAATGGTAATGATTCCATAATTGTGTCAAAGTAGAGGCGAGAGAGATTGTCTGCCACAACATTTTCTATGCCTTTCTTATCTTTAAATTCCAAGTCAAATTCCTGCAAAAGTAATACCCAACGAATTAGTCTAGTTTTTGCATATTTCTTCATGAGAATATGTTTAAGAGCAACATGATCTGTGAGTACAGTTATTTTACAACCAATGAGATAAAATTGAAAATTTTCCAATGCAAACACTACTGCTAGTATTTCTTTTTCAGTAGTTAAATAGTTCAACTGTGCATCATTTAATGTCACACTAGCATAATAAATAACATGGGGAATTCGATCAACTCTTTTTCCTAATACTGCTCTTACTGCATTATCAGATGCATCACACATGAGTTCAAATGGTAAGCTCCAGTTTGGGGGCTGAATGATGGGTGATGATGTCAACAACTGCTTTAATTTTTCAAATGCCACAAGATATGAATCATCAAAGACAAAAGGTACATCCTTAGCAAGTAGATTGCATAAGGGTCTAGAAACTTTACTAAAATCTTTAATGAAACGTCTATAAAAATCAGCATGCCCAAGGAAATATCTTACTTCTCTGATTGTTTTGGGTGGAGGAAGATTAGAAATGAGATCCGCCTTGGCTTTGTCAACCTCAATACCTTTCCTCGAAATGATGTAACCGAGAACAATACATTGTTTTACCATAAAATGACACTTCTCCCAATTTAAGACTAAGTTCTTCTCGATACATCTCTGCAGAACTAGTGTTAGATGATGCAAACATTGATCAAACGAGTCACCAAAGACAGAAAAATCATCCATAAAGACTTCAAGAAATCGTTCAACCATATCAGAAAAAATGCTCAACATGCATCGTTGAAATGTAGCAGGTGCATTACATAATCCAAATGGCATCCTCCTATATGTAAAAATATCAAAAGGGCAAGTGAAAGTAGTATTCTCTTGATCTTTTGGTGCTATGGGGATCTGATTGTATCCTGAGTAGCCATCTAGAAAGCAATAAAATTCATGACCTGCTAATCTATCAAGCATTTGATCGATAAATGGTAAAAGAAAATGATCTTTACGTGTGACAGAATTTAACTTTCTATAATCAATGCATACATGCCATCATGTAGTTACTCTAGTTGGTATCAATTCATTATCGGCATTGGTAACCATTGTGACTCCTGATTTTTTAGGGACAACTTGTACAGGACTGACCCATGAACTATCAGAAATTGGGTAAATGATACATGCGTCTACTAGCTTAAGGACTTCAGTTCTAACAACTTCTTTCATATTAGGATTTAACCGACGTTGCATTTCCCTAGTAGATTTAGAATTTTCATCAAGGTGAATGTAATGCATGCAGTCTACTGGGTTTATACATTTTATGTCTGCTATGGTCCATCCTAATGCTCCTTTGTGCTCTTTTAAAACATCCAACAACTTACCTTTTTGTTCGTCATTAAGGGATGATGAGATGATTACCGGTAGAGTACTTGCTTCTCCCAAAAATGCATATTCCAAAGTGTTGGGTAATGGTTTGAGCTCGAGTTTCAGTAGTGATTCTGATGATGGGATGAGTTTCTTTTCTGATGGTACTAGTTGTTCAACTATTGACTTCTATTTATTAGTGTCCATGGATGGTGCTGAGTCAAGTAGGGCGTTGACCTCATCGACCGATCTGTCAATATCAAAATCCAAACCAAAATGAGTTAAACATGTTTGTAAAGGATCATCACTGAGGTTTGAAAGAAAAGTATTATCAACTATTGTTTCTATTAAATCCACATCAACAATTCCATCATTTGAATTGTGAGGTTGTTTGGCAATGTTGAAAATGTTCAGCTCCATAGTCATGTTGCCGAAGGACAACTGCATATTTCCAGTCTTGCATTGAATGTGAGCATCCGCAGTTGCCAAGAAAGGTCGGCCTAGAATAATGGGGATGTGCTTCCTTGAATTCTGTATTGGTTGAGTGTCAATTACAATGAAATCAATAGGAAAATAAAACTTGTCTACTTGGATAAGCACGTCCTCCACAATACCGCGAGGTATTTTTGTGGATCGATCTGCAAGCTGTAACACCACCGGAGTTGGGTGTAATTCTCCAAGTCCAAGTTTCACAAATACTGAATAAGGTAACATATTTACACTAGCTTCTAAATCCAACAAAGCATTCTCAATTGTGTGGTTCCCTATACTACATGAGATAGTGGGGGAGCCTAGGTCTTTGCATTTTAAAGGAATTTTGTGTTGGAATATAGAACTAACGTTTTCTGTTAAAAATGTCTTCTTTTGAACGTAAATGTTTCTCTTTTTAGTACAAAGGTCTTTAAGAAACTTGGCATAAGATGGAACTTATTTTATAGCATCAAGTAAAGGGATGTTAACACTTACCTGTTTGAAGATTTCAAGAATCTCATCTGTGGATTTTTCCTTCTTTCCTTTAGCTAACCTCTGAGGAAATTGAGCTTTCGGAATGTATTCTCGTGGGTTGGTTTCTTTTTTCTCCTCCGATGGTGAGTCCTCAATATTCACAGGTACAATTTGATTTTCTTTTGTCACCGGCATCTCCACTTTGTTGTCGACTTCTTTTTCTTTTTGCAAGGTCATGACTGCTTTGACCTCTCCATACTGCTGTGGTGAACTGGTACTTGCTTCATGCACTCCTTTAGGATTAGGCACTGGTTGACTTGGAAACTTACCTTTCTCAACAGTCATTGTCAAGGTCTAAACTGAAGAAGCAAGTTGTCCCACCATCTTCTCGAGGCTTGAAATTGATTGGGCTTGTGAGTTGAAGCCTGCTCTCAACTCATTTCGTAGTCCATCAATGGTGTGGTTCTGTTGCTCAATCGTAGAGTGAATAACATTCTTGAAATTCTGAAATGCATCCTCCCATAGTCTGAGTTTAGAGTAGTTATGGTTCTGATTGTATGGTCTAAATGGTGGCTGAGAGGCTTGAGGAATTTCAGGAATTGGTTGCATTGGTGGAGCTGGAGCTGCTGGTCCATTCTGTTGGAATCCTTGAGACCATGAAAAATTGGGGTGGTCTCTCCATCCAAGGTTATATATGTTGGAGTATGGGTTGTAATTTGATGGTTTTCTCATTACACCTATGGCATTGACTTGATCTGAGTATAAGTCATGGTCATGTGGCTCTGTTGATTTAGCAGTCGATAACGATGCTATTTGTCGAGCGAGACCTTCAACCATCTCCTTGACTTCTTTGATTTCTGAACTTGACTCGCTAATGTGAACCTTATTTACTCCCTTAATTCTTCTAGTATTTCTGAGTGATCGACTTCGTTGTTGGGAATTATCCGCTTGTCCCTGGAAGAATTCACAAATCTCTGTTGCACTTTTTGACATTAGCTCTCCTCTACTTTTTGACATTAGCTCTCCTCCACTTGTTGCCATTAGTCATTCTTGCACATTTGGCAATAATCCCTCCAAAAAGTATTGGCATTGGTGCCATTTCTCGTACCCATGATGTGGACACTTCAAGAATAACCCATTAAATCGCTCCCATGTTTCGAAAAACTGCTCGTCTTCTCTTTGGGTAAACTCTGAAATCTCCCTGCGAATAGCATTGGTTTTATGCACTGAGAAATATTTATTTAAAAATTTTGTAACTATTTGTTCCCATGATGTAATGCTATTAGCAAACAATGTATTGAGCCATGAACGAGCTCTATCCTTTAAAGAAAATGAGAATAATCTAAGTTTAACACCATAATCTGAAAAATTCTCATATCTAAATGTTTGACAAATAACATGAAAATCATTCAAATGATTATATGGGTCCTCATTTTCTAAGCCATAGAATGTGGGGAGACAATTTAGCACACTAGGTTTTAGTTCAAAACTCCTAGCAGCTACATTTGGATATCTTATACATGATGTGCTCAAAGTAGCTAAGGGATTAAAATAGTCCTTAAATGGTCTCTTCTGTGGTGCTTATAAATCCATTCTAAATTTATTTTTAACGTGCTTGTGTGTGCGAAGTATTTTTTTCTAGTTATTAGGTAATAATAACTTACGACCATGCATGCAAGAAACACAAAAATAAATGGGAACAAAACAAATAAAAATAAAGAAGAATGAGAAATTACGTTACTAACCTTATCACGCTATTACAACCTTAATATAAAAATACACAAAAATAAATATGTGAAATAAATTAACTAAAAATAAATTAATAAGATAAAAAAATACAAAGAAAAATAAATTGAAAATTAAATTACATAATTTTAAAGAAGAGAAAAATAAAAGAAATACTAACCTTTAAATGTAGATTCACTTTTTTTCTTTTTTCTTTTTTTTAAAAATACAAGAAAACGATTTAAATGGAATTATTCACAAAAATAATTCTATGAATTAAAATTACTTACCTCCTCCGGCAACGGCGCCAAAAACTCCTACAAGGAGGTGGATTTTAATTATGTGTAGAATTAATTTTCTAAATGGGTGGTTGGATTTGTGGTGAAAATGATTTGGATTATCCTAAAATTCGAATTAAAATGGCAAGAATAAATTGAAGTGAAAATCTATTAAATTAAAACACTTGGGTATTTGGATCCGTATCAACATGCATCATGGGCTAAATATTCCTTATTAATGCCAATTAAATCATGAGGAGGGAATCCACACCTCACGAACCACACTCTAATCAATATTGTGCTAAGGGCTTATCGTGCCAAATAATAATAACCTTGTATTAGGGAGCTGGTGAAACCAAGGCGGTACTAAACAAGATTATTATTATTTGTCGATGAGAATTCAAAACATCCACAAAAATTAGAGGGAAAGAGAAAATAAATTTACAAAATAAAGCCCATGATACATGTTGAGACTTCACCTTCAACCCAAGTTTGAAAGAAAATTAACTACTCATAATTGAACTAGGGGCAAAATGGAAATTTATTAAAATATGTAGAAAATACAAGATGGAGAAGGAATTACAGAAAATTGAGCCCAAAAATAGATTTAGAGCTATCAAATTAGGCGGGGAAGGCCCCCCTTTTATAGATACATTGAGTAAATCGTGGCCATCGGATTAAAAATAGTTTGGACGCTCAAGATTGCGCCACGTCATCAGTCAACAGTATGCGGTTTGACCACGCGGGTGAACAGTAACACGGTTTGACCCCGGTTGAACAGTGACGCGGTTTGGTTGAAAATAATCCTGTGTAATGCATGTACCGTACGCCAGATTTTTGGTCCACTGATATGCTGCCACGTCATCGATCAACAGTGCATAAGAATTTTGGTCCAACATGATCGTGACACCTCATCAGTCAATGCCACATCATCAATCCGTCTATGTGAATAGTGTCGTGAACAGTAACGTAGACAGTACCGTACATGTGAATAATACCGTACATGTGAACAATGCCATTTTTCCTTTTATGCTCCTCCTAAGGTTTTCGACCATCCTGAGTTCAAAAGTGATGTCCGTTTTACCGTCTAATCTCTCGTTCATTGTGAAATGACTATATTTTATGCTCCTCCTAAGGTTTTCGACCGTCCTGAGTTCAAAAGTGATGTCCGTTTTGCCGTCTGATCTCTCGTTCATTGTGAAATGACTATGATGCCCCTAAAATACATAAAATACTTAATTAAAATAAAATACACATAATTAAATTACAAGAAGCTTAAATACATAAAATTAAGGGTTGTTAGTAAAGCTTGAAATGTAAAATGACGATTTTCTCTTTTATAAATATGCATTTTCTAACACTCAACAGAAGGCAATCTAACAGACATGGTAGATTTGTTGAACTTCTAAATCTTTCAGATGGGGAAGTAAAGATAACTTTACCATCTATTGAATCACCTTATACTCTTGAATTAAAATTATTACCCTCACATTTAAAATATACTTATCTTGGTCAAAACAACACACTCCTTATAATCATTTCATTTACTTTGGATGCAGGTCAAGAACGGAGCCTGGTAGATGTGCTTGGGAAATATAGAAAAGCAATTGGATGGACCATGGCAGACATTAAAGAGATCAACTTATCCATATGCATGTATAAAATTCTATTAGAAGACTGCTACAGCAACTCAATAGAGCAACATAGAAGGTTAAACCCCATTATAAAGGAAGTTGTAAAAAAAGAAATCATCAAATTGTTGGATGCTGGGATCATATACCCGATATCAGACAGTTCATGGGTGAACCCAGTTCAATGTGTTCCAAAGAAGGAATGAATAACAGTGATAGCAAATGAAAAGAATGAACTTATTCCTACAAGAACAGTGACTGGATGGAGGGTATATATGAATTACAGGAAGCTCAACAAAACCACTCGGAAGGATCACTTCCCACTTCTATTTATAGATAAAATATTAGACAGACTTGCTGGAAAACAATATTATTGTTTCGTAGATGGGTATTCAGGCTACAACAAAATTGTTATAACCCCAAAGGATTAGGAAAAGACTACATTTACATGTCCTTACGGAACTTTTGCCTTAAGAAGAATGCCTTTTGGTTTGTACAATGCTCCAACAACTTTTCAAAAATGTATGATGTTTATTTTTTCGGATATGGTGGAGCAAACATTGGAAGTCTTCATGGATGATTTCTTAGTCTTTGGAGAGACATATACTGATTGTTTACACAACTTGGAAGAAGTTCTTAAAAGATGTTAGATGATTAACTTAGTACTCAATTGAGAAAAATGTCACTTTATGGTGCAAGAAGGTATAGTGTTGGGTCATAAGGTGTCCAAGAATGGCATAGAGATAGATAAAGCAAAGATAGAAGTGATAGATAAACTGCCACCCCTTCCACCAGCCCATTGTAGAAAAAGAAAAAAGACATTGACAGTTGCCTCACCACAAGAATCCCCTAAGGATAGGCTGTGAAGTGCATCCAAAAAGTGTTGAGGTCACTACACCATGTTGCAGCAGTGCCCAAGCAATAAAGGAGTACCCCCCTTCCTGCTAGTTATTTTATTTATTTCTGAAAAAATTTTCTTTCACCAAGTTTTCATTTTTTGATTCATTCTACTTGTCCTTTTATTTAGTGTATGCATGCCTGGTTATGTGGTTTTGTTTTGTGTGCTTGTAAAGACGCATCACCACTCAAGTTTGGGGGGTGTTTCTGAGTGTGTGTGTTTATGCTTGTGTTGTGTGAAGCTCTGTTATCTAATATTTGTGTGTAGATTTGAAAACCTAATGAAGATAAATTAAGTGTTATTTAGTATTTATGAGAATGCCAAGTAGAGATAGTTATAGATGGAGGTTGAAATTATGTCCTGACACTTAGACTTTGACTGGGTTTTATGAGGATGTTGTGGCAAAGCCAAGAAAACAAAAAGGAGTAGAATATCTCAAGTTGGGGGAAAAATTTTGGTTAAACTGTGCTCATTATGAAATAAATTTGGCTCCAATGGCTCAAGTTGCTGAGTAACTAGGGCTGACTATGTACTCCACATGCAGACTTGAGTCCAAAAGCAATAAGAGTTACGAGCATTGCTGTAGCATTTAAAACAAAAACAAAAAAAGAAAGGCCCTCTATCTAGGATATTGAGTAGTCAGGTCTGTTCATGAGCCCTATGTTCAGCCTTGAGTTAAAAGATATCTTTAAATAAGACTATACTACGAATATTACTACAACTCTGATCTGTGCATTGATTGAGTAATTGAGTGTTATCATTACAAGTAATCGACATTCACATGAAAATTAAATGTTGCAATGAAGAGGGTTAAGTGTTCTTATGTTCTTAAAAAAAACTTAATTTTTGTTTTTGTTATACCACAATTTGAGTATATGTGATTCTGCTGCCCCATATGCGAATATATTTGTGTTCTACCTATGAATTATATGCAATATCTTTGTAATGTTGTAGCACCTCTGGATCTTGATCAAAGTAGCACACACACACTTTGGACAGAAGGAAGCCTAAGTCTAGAACTGAACTGCTATGGCTATTTTGCATGATTAAAAGTGTGATCTGAGGGTGGAAGAATCCTTGCAAATTTGATGACAGAACTAAGTTATTTGTTGCATGATTGTGTGATTGAAGAATGAATGTTGTTGTCATTACTTGAGAACAAGTAATAGTTTAAGTTTGGGAGTGTGATAACTCTATGAAATGAGAGTTATTATGGCAATTTTAGATTTAAATCAAGATCACTTAGAGAGTAAATGATGTGTTTTTATTGCATTTTTGTTACATTTTGCATAAACATTCATTTTAGTTTAGTCTTAATAAGTTTTGCTTGATTTAAAGTAATTCGTGCTCAAATCATGTGCATAATTGTAGGTTTCTAGAAGCTTATAATTCATGGAAGGGATGCTGATGCAATAGGCTAACAAAAAGGAGGAAAAATATGGTCACAAAAGAAGTGAAACAAAATCTGGAGCAGTACAGTGCTTTAGTTGTTGCTGGAGCAACCATTGCTGTAGCAATCCTAGAACAACTATAGAGAAAACTTAGCGCGGGATATCTGCAGAATTGTGATCTGCAGTTTCCTAATTTGACTCATGCGTGCTCTAAACTTCTGTTTACCCTAGTTTTCAGTTATAAAAAGAGTGTGCATCACATGAAAAACAGCAGAAAAAATTAACATTGGAGAGATCGAGAGGAAAATAAAGAGAGAATCAGAATTTAAGGGAAACAAGTCTGCACCAGTAAAGAATTCAGCAAAATTACTTGGATTTAATTTGTCATCGTTCTTTACATGTTCCCTCCCTTACTCTTTGATTGAACCGATGTATTTCATGATCAATAGTTTGCTGTTTATTTTTCTTTTTCAAAGTATGAACTAAATTTTATTGTAGTTGAGCGACAAACAATCTAAATGGGTTTATAAGTTGTTATATAATTGCTGTAGCATTTTACTCTAGTAGCTATTATTATAATCGTTATTTCGGTTGACCACCCATTTAATGGTTCAAGTTAAGATAGAGCCGCAAAATGACATGTCTTAGTAGATATTATTAGAGTAATACTTGATTTTAATTTAAGTTTTCTGGATTAAGTTTTTCTTGAGTCCCAAAAGGGCCATACTTGAAGTTAAGATTTGTGAAGAATTAGACATAGGAATTCACCTTGTAGGGTAGAAAGAGCAGATGTTTATAATGTCATACCTTATGTAGAATAGTAACTGGTCATTGTTAGGGTACTTAAGGGTATGAGAAATCCAACACGCGAAAGTTGAGGATGCAAAATAATTCTGCCCAATGCTGTAGGAATTGTTGTAGCAACTGGTGTTAATTTAATGAAAAGTAGTCAACCCATGAAGAGAGTTTGATCATTCAGCTACTACATTCTCATTTGATTCTTTTACGCAACTTATCTAATCTATTTCATTACTACAATTATTTGTTTTATTTTCTTACAATTGTTAATTTCGGTAGTAATCAACTTTAACTAGGTTCATCTTAAAATAAAGGTAGACCGCACTATTATGATTGTTGTAGTATTTCTAGTAACATTAGTCCATATGGAGACGATCTGGAATATTCATCACTTTATTACTTGTTGTGTACACTTGCACATTGGCATCTATAGCAATTGAGTAAAAATTTACCAATATATGCTAAGGGGTGAAATTGAGCTGATGGAGGAGCACCGTCTTACTTCAAAAATGAAGCGAACCTCAGTACTTAACATTCACACAAGCCTTCGGAATAAAAGAGAAGCTAGTCACCTTGGTAGAGGGCAGAAATTATAGTATAAGAAAACCATAAATAGGATCATTAAGAAGGAACAATTATTATTATTTTTTTTGGAGTGCACATGAGTATAAATTAGATGAAAGAGTCTCGAGCAATAAAGAGTATTTTAAGAACATGTAGAAGATCCTATGTATAAGATTGATCATATTAGGTTATTTCATTTGTTTGTTGACTGTTATTGTTTTAATATTAGTTTTATTTTATTGATTGAACAATATGTTGCTATATTTTTATTAATGAATTTCTATATTAGTTATTGTTCAACTCAATATGCTCTTTTACTATATCTCATGAATAATTCTGTTGAGTGGGAGATCTAAATTGAATTTAATTGATTCAAAATTGGAACTAATAATTTTGTGCATTAAAATTAAATTAATGATGAATATAATAAAGGGGATTGAATGATGATTGGAAACTTCGACGACCTTTTGATTCCATTCCCAAAATTAATTTATCACAGTTTTTTGTTTATGTTTGCGAGTTGAGACAAAATTAATTATTTGTGTGCAATTATTGATTATGCCTTTATTGATTGTATTTTTTATTGTCTTTGTGTTAAAAGAAAGTTGAGATGGCACTTACATCTAAAAACATTGTGGTAGAGCTGAACAAGAGTGAGAAGCTAAATAGTGACATTTATGATATTTGGCACCGCAAGATTCAATACATTCTTGAAGAGCAAGAGAATCTAAAAGCTCTAAACAACACCCTAGTTAAGTTTGAGCATGGCACTACTGCTTAACACAGGAGAGATCTTGAAGCCTACCAAGCCTGGAAAAAGAAGAATAGTAATGCTCGAATAACGATGTTGAGCAACATGCAAGATGACCTCATGTGTGAGCTTGAAAAGTATGAGACTGCTCAAAAGATGTGGCTCGCTTTGAAAGTCAAGTTCGGTGGCACTTCGACCAGCTCAGAAGGCTTACGATTACTTTTGATTCTCATCGACAATGCCTGAATCATACTACGAGGCAACATTTGAAGGAGATGTCAAATATGATTCGCAAACTTAAGGCTGCTGACAGATTCTGACTGATGAACAATTAGTCCAAGTAGTGATAAAATCTCAACTTAATTCTTGGGAACACGTGAAAGTGAATATGACTCATAATGAGAATATCAAGACACTCAATGATATTGAACATCACTTTGAACTGGAAGCAGAGCGCCTTGAGGCAGCTAAGCTTTCTGATTGTGTTTATATGACCGAATCAAGCTTGTGCAAGGCTTCAGGCTTCAAGCGTAAGAGGGGCTATAAGTACAACCAAAAGGGTAAAAGATTTGATCCTGGTAAGAAGAAGCTAGATGCTAAGAAGCACCCAAAGGGTAAACTTGTTGGTAAGAAAAAGGGCAAATCTAAGATGAAATATTACAATTGTAGCAAGATGGGTCACTTCGCTTGTGAGTGCACTGAGCCGAAAAAGGTGAGACCGAACTCCAATTTATTGAATTATGCTTTGGTTGTGAGTTCTGTACTCCTAATTAATTTTCGTCCTATGTAGATTGTAGACTGACGAGCAACGGACTATAAAACTCGTGATCGAGATGGATTTGTGTATCGTCGAATTACAAGGGACTAGATGGATATACGTGGGCAACAACTCCATAGTTGAAGCAAAATGAATAGGCACCTGTAAATTAACTTTGCGTGGTGGACGTATTCTTTTTTTACACAATGTCCTATATGCACCAGAGATTCGACGAAACTTGGTTTTTGTTTCTGTTCTTCTTCAATTAGGATATAATTTAAACTTTTATGGTATTTTTTTGGAAATTTTCTTAAATTCATTCCTTATTGAAACTAGGCATTTGATTAATGGTTTTATTGTGTTAAATACGATACTTGACGGTTTAAGTTATGATAATATTTATTTTTTGTATGTTACTTCTTCCAGTAACAATGAAATAGATGCAATTATTGGCCATGCTAGATTAGGTCACATAAGACAAGAAAGAATGCATAGACTTGAAAGAGATGGCTTGTTGGGCCTACTCATCAAGGTTGAACTGCCAATAAGTGAAAATTGTCTAGTTGGAAAAGTAACTAGAAAGCCATTTGGCAAAGGAATTAAAGCTGAAAAATCATTGCAATTAATTTATTCTGACATCTGTGGACCAATGAATGTAATGGCTAGACATGGAGCTTCATATTTTATCATATTCATTGATGATTATTCACGTTTCAGTCATGTCTACTTGATCTCTCATAAATCAGAAGCATTAAATTACCTTAAATTATATCTAAACATGTTATATAATCAATTAGACAGTAATATTAAAGTTATGAGAATTGACAGAGGACGTGAATACCTTTTGAAACAGTTCAAGGAACTGTGTAATAAAAAAAGAATAGATAGACAGTTGATTATTCCTGAAACTCCGCAAAAAAATGATGTAATGGAAAGAAAGAATAGAACTTTGTTGGAAATGGTTAGGTCAATGATAGTGCAATCATATCTTCTAATATCCTATTAGGAAGATGCTGTGTGAACTACTGCCTATATACTTAATTGAGTTCCTTCAAAATCAGTTAGTTCCACTTCATATTAGTTATGAACGAGTAAAAAACCTAACCTATCTCATCTGTGGCCTTAGGGGTCTGCGACTTATGTTCATAACTCCACCCATAAGTTTGGGAAATTAAGAGCTAAGAGTACAAAGTGTATCTTTATTAGATACTCAGAACACTCCAAAGGATATGTGTTCGTTGGTGAACATACAAATGGAAATGTAATTGAATTAGAATCACGAGATGTCAATTTTCTGGAAAATGAATTTCCTAACATTAGAAAAGTTAATAAAGATTTTCAATTTTATGAATTAGAAAATCCAAATGAGGTTCTCATTTTTAATGTCGGTGTTGGCACTAGTACAAATCCTTCAAGTATTGCTACTTTTAGTGGGAGTGAAACACTAGACATTTCAATTTCAATTGAGGAATCAACTTGAAGGAGTAATCGTAGGCTAATTCCTCGTCGTCGTTTTTGAGATTGAAGGAGAAGCTTTTATGATTGCTTCACACGATGGTGAAGAGCTAAATACTTTTAGCAAAGCCTTTACATCGTCTCCTAAGAATTTATAAATGAAAGTAATGGAGGAGGAGATGGAGTCAATAAAAGTCAATCAAGTCTGGGACTTGATTGATCTTCTGTCTAACTGTAAAGCTTTCAGAAACAAATGGGTTCTCTAAATAAAACGTAAGGTAGATGAGACAATCAAGAGATATAAAGCAAGATTAGTCACTAAAAGATATACACAAAAAGAAGGTATAGACTATGAAAAAACATTTTTTCCTGTAGTAAGGTTTGCTTTTATACGATTGACTTGGGCTATCATTACACATCTAGACCTTGAGTTACACTAAATAGATATAAAAACTGTATTTTTCAATGGAGAACTAGAGGAGGAAATTTATATGCAATAACCACAAGGTTTTATTGTTAAAGGCCAAGAGCGCAAGGTATACAAGTTTAAAAGATCTATCTATAGCCTTAATCAATCCTCTATACAATAGAACCTAAATTCCATCAAGCTGTAGTTTCTTATGACTTCAAGATGGTTGAAGAAACCATTGTGTGTACATTAAGAGGTCTAAAGACATTTTTAAGATATTATCTTTGTATATAGGTGATATACTATTAGTTGCAAACAGCAATGAGTTTGTCAAAACTATTAAAGATTGGTTATATTCAAATTTTGATATGAAAGATATAGGCGAAGCAAATTATATCTTATGAGTCAAAATTTTCAGGGATTGTTCAAAGAAACTTCTAGCTCTATCACAAGAGTTTTACATTAAAAAGATTCTTAAAAGACTCAACATGGCTGGTTGTAAGTAAAAGGATACTCCAATAGCCAAATGACAATCTTTTAGTCTCAATATGTGCCTTAAAACTCCTGAAGAAAAGGAAAGAATGACTAGAGTTCCTTACGCAAATGCCATTGGAAGTCTTATGTACGTTATGATATATACAAAGTCTGATATCAAGTATGCTATAGGACTGGAGTAGATACCAGTCTAATCCTGGTCAAAAGTGCTGGGGTGCTGTCAAGAGGATTTTGGCACATCTCAAAGGCACTGTAAATTATTTTTTATGCTATCAAGGAGGTGGTTTGCAACTTGTTAGATATTTAGATGCCAACTGGGATGGCGATCTGGATGAGCACAAATTGACCTCGGGATATATATTCTTGCTAAACAGATGAGTAATTACATGGAGTAATAAGAAGTAAACATGCACGGCTTTATCGACGATGAAAGTCGAGTATATTACAAGTTCTACAGTAATGCAAGAAGTTGTGTGATTTAAGAGATTTATAGAGGACTTAAAAATTAATACTAATAATGTTAGTCTGTAACTATCTACTGTGACAGTCAAGTTGCTATCTCTTTCTCTAAAGATGCCAATTACCACAGCAAGTCAAAACACATTGAGACTAAATACAATTTCATAAAGAGACATTTTGGCAAAAAAATGAAATAACCATACAATATACATCTACGTATAGCATGATAGTTGATCCACTTATCAAAGCTATAATAAGGGATGTATTCACCTCTCATGATAAATCATTAGGGTTATATATATTGTAATTTTATACTTTTAAAATGTATTTATTTGTTGTGAACGTCTTTGTTACATAAATTATTTTGAAATGTAATGATATTCAAAGTTCTCTTATTTCAATTTATTTTTTGAAAGGCATAATTACACAAATATGAGAATATGTCATCAGATCATGACCAACTTTCTTACACGAGCAGTCGCCTCAGTTGCTCTAGGAGCAAGCTGAGATGAGACAAGTAGAATAATGAAACAATATGTCTGTTTAAGAGCCAAATAAAAGAGGTTATTATACAAATTTTATTGTCTTAATTAGAATCAAGATAAGGTCTTAAACAATATTTCTCGTAAATTAATATGATGTACCCACCATCATAGAGACCTGATAGCAGCCAAATATGAGATCTTTTTTTTGCGCTAAATGAGAGTGTTCATTTTAAGAATTCAAGTCAGACGTAGTAGAAGTGCTACTGGACTAAAATCTGTACAGTAAATTGAATTAATGAGACATACCCCCTAAAATAGAAGATTCATTGTAACGTGTGTATCATACCACGCGTGCTTGGTGACCAAAATAGAAAATGAAAGAATATCTCTTCTTCCTCATTGTGTAAGTTCTACACGACTTTCTATAAGTGGACCCTGGTATCCTTATAACTATCAATTATATTTTTTAGATCTAAATTAATGTTTGCTACTTTATCATGTTATCTATAACCTTAACATGATTCGGTCTATAAAACTTGATTAGGAAAGCGATTATTCTGGATTGATGAACATGAGTGTGATAAGAAGATTTAATTTTTTTTCCTTTTATGTGATTCAATAGTCGACTAATTGTATAATACATGTGGTATATTATAATTGTGAATACATAAAAAGATTTCGCAATTTGACATATCGAAGAGATTTAGTATGCTTGAATATTAAAATAAATTAAATATGGGATACAATAAACATATATTGAAATTCTCTTGCATACGATTGCAATTGAGACATCTCTTGCCTAAGTTAGCAATTGAGATATGTTTTTGGCTCCCCGGATGGGTCCTTAGATATGTTCATGGTCACATGGTATATCTGCCTATATGATTTAAGATATGTGGTTGTTCATTACTTCTTTATTCATTGTTTTGCTACTTCAACGTCGTTTCATCATGAGCGAGTGAGAGATGTTAAATGGGTGGGTCGCCCATGATGGGCCGACCTAACCCAACCCGTTCTTGGTAACTGCTTTGTAGTTTGGAAGTTAAGCTTCCCACTTTGGCAATAAGTTCCAGGAAAAGAAAAATAACGCAGAAAAAGTGTGTGGCGAGAGAATCTTTATCTTATTCTCTTCTTCATCAAAATCAAATAAGAACATTGAAAACTCATTAAATAAATAGGGCATTTAAACTGTGATTAGCGGAAGATTTCTAATTGTGATTTCTTTCCAACCATTGACATGATCCAACACTTAATTATTTTGCTCATTAGAAAAAGGTATGGTTCTTGAATTCCTTTTATTTTTTCTATCTAAGAATAAGTTTTATCCTTAATAAAACTTCATATATATCATCACATGCTTTTTATAAACCCAAAACTATCATTATTCAATTTAGAAATGATATCAGAAAATTTATAAGGTAATCATTATTATAATGAGTGTTTATTTTATATTTGTAAGTTTTTATTTTTTTAATAATTCTTGTATTAATTTACTTATTTTACTTTCCATTTACAAGTTTTATATTCTATTTACATAATTTATATTTTATTTTACACCTAATGATGATTTACAAACTTTATATTGCATTTATAAGTTTTTATTTTGTTTACCAATAATACTCTAATTTATCATTACTATGTTAATTTACTTATTTTACCTTCCATTTACAAGTCTTATGTTTTATTTAATGAATTGATATTTTGTTTTACACTTATTTTGTTGATTTACAAGTTTATATTATATTTATAAGTTTTTGTTTTATTTACCAATGATACACCAATTTACCACTCTTATGTTAATTTACTTATTTTTACCTTCTATTTAAAAGTCTTATGTTTTATTTTATTATTAATATTGATTACAAATTTTATGTTATATATGTAAGTTTTTGCTTTGTTTACAAATAATACACCATTTTACAACTCTTATATTAATTTACTTCTTTTACCTTCCATTTATAAGTCTTATGTTCCAATTACATAAATTATATTTTATTTTACATCTATTGTTGATTTGCAAGTTTTATGTTACATTAAAAAGTTTTTATTTTGTTTACCAATAATACACTAATTTACCACTCCTATGTCAATTTACTTATTTTACTCTCCATTTACAAGTATTATATTTCATTTGTATAATTTATATTTTATTTTACACTTAATGTATGCAAGTTTAATATTACATTCATAAGTTTTTATTTTGTTTACTAATAATACACCAATTTATCATTCCTATGTTTATTTACTTGTTTTACTTATCATTTATAAGTCTTATTTTTCGTTTACTTAATTTATGTTTTATCTAACACTTATTGTTAATTTATAAGTTTTATACTATAGTTATAAATTTTTATTTTATTTACTATTGATACACTAGTTTATCACTCCTATGTAAATTTATTTATTTCACCCTCTATTTATAAGTTTTATAATTAAGTCGGTCTTGATAACTTGTCAACATTTAGCGGTTCGGCCCATAGTTTCTAGGTACAACCGGCCGCAGGAGATTCAAAAGATTTGAATCAAAACTCAAAACGGCGACTAACGAAAGGTAGTCAAAATGCAAAAACGCTAACGAAGTTTGAACAAGAAAGAGAAAATTCAAAAGCTTCAAATGCTTTTCAACTCTATAAATTGAATTTTTTAAAAAAATAAATAAAATATATCAATCCCAGTCTCTTGATAATTTCTCGAGAAACTTTTATTCATTTTCTCGGGAAAATCGTTTTTTAAAATGAAATTGATTCCGAAGCTTCTCACTTTCGTGCTCATCGCATTGCTTTCGATTCAATCTCGAGCTGCAATTGGATCGCAATCGACGGACCAGGCTTACGTCACGCTCTTGTACGGCGATGAGTTTCTATTGGGAGTTAGGGTTTTGGGCAAATCGATACGCGATACTGGATCCAATAAAGACATGGTCGTTTTGGTCTCTGATGGCGTCTCTGATTACTCCAAAAAGCTTCTCAAGGTAACAAGCACGTATAAGAATTTAGTGTTTTTCGCTTTTTGCAGGGAATTGAATTGGAAGTTTAATCTTATTCCCTTTTTGTATGGAATTGGATTGGAAGTTTGACTTTTTAAATTTGTAAAAAAAGTCAACGCTATTAAGGAAAGTTATTGAGTTCATTCTTTACTTTATTGGAATTCTTTTGGTTGCTTTTCTTTTCTTTTCTTTTTTAATTTTTCTCCTCTTTCTATCTTTTATAATTCTATTAATTGAATTTCTTGATAGTGGCAATCTTGTATTCTTTTATCCCCATTTGAAAGTTTTATTGGGTTTCTCATGGTGTTTTGTTATGAGTGACAACATTGAATGTTTGTGCAAAGCTTTTGGCCGGCTAAAAGTTGAAACATTTGTTATGAGAAACATTTCAATTTGTTTTTATACTCTTTGTTTCCTTTTTTTTTTTAATTTGTTTGGTGGCTGAGAATTGTGCAGGCAGATGGGTGGATAGTGGAGAAGATAAGCTTATTGGCAAATCCAAATCAAGTGCGTCCAAAGAGGTTTTGGGGTGTCTACACCAAGCTGAAGATTTTCAATATGACTAACTATAAGAAAGGTATTGTTGTTTATAGAGGTTCTTATGGTCTTTATTATGCATTTGATTGCTCACAAGTCTGTTTGATAAATTTAATAATGAGTATCAAGTTGCAGCATTTACAATTATTCAGCAGCAAAATTGAGGTTTATAACTTAAGCGATTTGTGTATTAGATAGTTCTCTCTCTTCCTCTCAGAATAAATAAGACTTGTGTCTAATGCAGTTGTATATCTTGATGCGGACACTATTGTGATCAAGAACATTGAGGATCTTTTCAAATGTAGAAAATTCTGTGCTAACTTGAAGCATTCGGAGAGGCTAAATTCAGGAGTCATGGTGGTGGAACCATCAGCTGCAGTCTTCAATGACATGATGACCAAAGTGAATACGTTGGGGTCTTACACTGGAGGTAAAGCATTCATTGTGCTCAACTGTAGTTAGAATATGGTGTCTGTTATTTCCGCACTCAATTGTGATGTATGGAAAACCATGAAGTCCGAATCCAATTAATAATAAAGGAAAATCTGAGTCAACCGTATGTAGTGACAGCATCAATGGAGCTGGTGCCAGATAGTTTGCTGCCTAGATTGTCTTATAACATACCTGTGTCAATATGCTTGCTTGACAAACTGATGTTAGTTTTGAATACCCTTTGCTATTTGAGGATGACTAGCTCTCTTTTAAGTAGATCACAAAAAGGCTTAGAATTTTGCAGTCAGAATTTCAACTGCCATCTGAAGATTCAAAGTTTGCATTTCCCTTCATCATGCTTCCTACAACTGGAAGATAGCTTATGTTTTAAATAATTTTAAATTCAACAATCCTCTGTGTGTGCATGTGTCTGCCTTTCTTCCTGATTTTTCTTTTATTTTGCAGGAGATCAGGGTTTTTTAAATTCATATTACTCTGACTTTCCCAATGCACACGTTTTTGAGCCAAATTTACCATTGGAGGTGGTGAATACTAGACCTGTTCCCAATATGGAGCGTCTATCTACCCTGTATAATGCAGATGTTGGTCTTTATATGCTCGCAAATAAGGTACCAGGATTAAAATTAATGAGATAATTTCTTTTTTGACAATAATTGAAGTTTTTTAACGCCACCAACAAATTATTCTATTCTCTCAGACTTCCCTATTCATTTGTAAAAGCAATTTAAGAGTTTGCAATATCAGAAATGTTGACAAGTTGTCATCTTGTAGTTTCCTTCAACAAGATGTGCTTCTGCTGCATGTCTTGGTTCTAAATAATAAGTAAAGGTGCAAGGTTTAGGATGGCAAGACTACACTTTTGTCTTTGTGGAAAGCTACATACACTTACGTTATCCATAATTGAGGACCAAAATAATGAAATAATTCCTGTTTAAATGATAACTCAGCCCACTGATCTCTGTTGCAAATGAAGTTTCCAATTTTCAGATTGTGAAGGCTTTCACTATCTTCATTTTCTAGGTTGTGATTGCCTTCTGTTATATCCAATAGAGCATAGATCAAGAAATATTTTGCAAATTCATTCTGTATATTTACATTATTTTCTGCATGTACTCTTGTGGAAGGTTCTTATCTTTCTATGCCTTGTATTTGTAGTGGATGGTAGACGAGAGTGAGCTACATGTTATTCACTATACGCTTGGCCCCCTTAAGCCTTGGGACTGGTGGACATCTTGGCTATTAAAACCTGTTGATGTCTGGCAGGTACTGTCTATTCCTTAAAATTTATGCATGCAATCTTCTGAGATTCATCTTCCCTGAGTAACTTGATCCTTTTTATTTTTTATTTTTTTCCGTTTCTTTTCTTTATGTGTGTATTGTACATTCATTTCTCCTGTGATAGAGGGTGGTTAGTCAAAGCATTCTTGTCCAATTATAAGATTTCACATTTTTTTCTTGATGTTGTAGGACATTAGAGTAAAGCTTGAGGAATCTCTTCCTGGAACTGCAGGGGGCACAAATCCTAAAGATGAATTTGCAGTCAAAGTCCTTTTCCTATTACCACTCTGTGCTCTGCTCTTTTGTTGCTACCATTCTTTTCTTCAGGTTAGTACTGACTGTCTTTTTCGCTGCTCAGACATGCTAGGCTAAGCAAGTATAGATAATTGTCATTTGGATCTTAAAGCATATTGTTTGTGTTTGCATACTAAAGGGTTTTTTCTTTTCCAGTTATTAAATCATGTAATTTTCGATGCAGACACGGGATCACTTTGGCTCATTTTGCAGAACCTCTTTAGGTGATCATATCAGACACCTTTACTTCAAAGTTAGATCTGTTGGATCGGTTGCTTATACCGGTGTTTCTTCATCATCCACCATCAATTCCAACCACCAAGTTAGTTACTATTCCTTAAGTGATTTTATCCTTCTCGGTGCTCCAAGGTTAAATTCTTTCATTTTTTATTAGACGATTGTTATCCTCTTGAAATATCCAGTTTCTGCACTGGAGTCCTATATGCTTGAGCCCTACTTCTATATGTTTGCTGATAATCTTGTGGTGATTCTTAATTCTTATTCAAAAATGCCTTTGTTGTGATGTACAGTTTTCTAACAGTGCACAGTTGAAGGTTCCTGCCTATCTTGGGGGAAGTTCGATTGTTGTTTGTTTCATGGTGGCTTTGGTTGCCTTTGGGATTTCTTTTTCAATTGTTCCTCGACAAGCGATGCCATGGACCGGTTTGCTCTTGGTGTATGAGTGGACTTTCACGATGTTCTTTCTTTTATTTGGAGGTTTCCTCCATTTGATTTATAAATGGGGAAAGGCAACAGCATTTCAAGCAGGATCCTTCTCTTCTGATGTGGAATCTTCAGATTATGACTCTGGAAAAGGTGAGTTGAATTGATTTATATCAGTTTATTGTGCTTAACGTGCTTTCCATGCATGAGATGTTTAGTATGCTTGATTTTAGGTTATAATTAAAATATGCTGATAGTTCTTGTATTTCTTTCAGGTCATCAGCGACAGGCTTCAGCTTGTGATTTTGTTACATGGTATTATGGAATGGGGATGGCACTTTTGGCTGTCATTGCCCCATCGCTGCCAGCTATGTTTGGGGTCACGGCTCTGTTTTTGAGGTAATTTTGCTTTGATGATTGTAATGTGATGTTATCTCTGTTTCTTCATAGCTTTCTTTCTTACCCTATCATAGTTGAACCAATATCTGTTGCTTCCGTTCAATAACAATGATATGCTTTTGTATGCTTCGGCAGTTGTGCAAAATTTCTTCATCCTAACGAGCTGTACATTTCAGGGTGTTTTGCAAAAAATTACGTGAATGCCATTTGTTATTCTAAGATGTGTAAATTTAAAATAGAGCGAGACATATACCTTAGTTCCACAGTTGACTGCATGTCATGTAATTTATTCCTCCAATTTGCTTTTTAATTAGCTGTAAGATAATTAACAATTCGTATTGGAAGAGATTATTTGTTTTCACATAGTTGCATGAAAGTAGATCATATCATAAAATGGTTTGTTGTCTTTTTTCCAATAACTCCTCTCCCCGCTCATGCTCTGTTTGAAGGCACATCTAGAACCCTGTCAATTTTTTGAGTATGTTGTGTTATTGTTTTGGTCATGAAACTGAGTGTGTGTGTAATTGAACAGGCTAGGATTGATGGTTGCGGGAGGTATTGTTTTGGCTGCTTTCATGACGTACGCTTCTGAGCACCTTGCGATTAGATCATACTTGAGAGGCCTTGAAGACAGGGACACCACCACACGGCTCAGAAGTGCATGTTTCTTATGTTGATAGAGAGCTTCAAGTAATCACGTAGGTTACATGCAAATGTATCTTTCTTTGTAATTTGTTTAATACTTAAATCTGATATCACATATTTGTAAATTTCCAATCTTTCATCAGATTAGTAATGCTTTTCTATCCGAGAATGTTTGTTGTAATATTCTTTTTAGATGCAAAATTTTGCCAATTTCAATGTTGCCACACTCAATTTAACAATTTTGAATATCCTAATCAATGAAATGTAGCTGAAATTATGTTATCCTGTGAAACATTATCTACTATAGAAGTACCTCGATTATTCCAAATTCAAAGTTCTATAGAAGCAAACAATACATGAAATCATTTGAGTTCTATGTGCGGCCTGATCTCGTAAAAGTTCAATGGAAGCAAACATGGCCATCGTATTCAGATGCTGGATGCTCACTCCTTGAGATGCCCAATAAATCATCCAATCTTTGGGGACTGCTTTTAAGCTAATAAGGTATTTCTTTTAACTATAAGTGATAAAATTTTCAAAAATGTAGTTAATCCGCATCTTTTCTGAAAGTTTCTAGTTTCCACTGTCACTGTACCTTTGCATAATATATTATCCAACATGAGCTATTGGGCTAGATTTGCTGAATTTGCCTAATATCCAGCCCGGAAGTTGCCAACAAGCAACTTAGGAATATGCAGCCCAGTACTTCTCATGTCGTCGAAAAGTCATTCTATAAAAAAATCTTCATTTGAATAAATTCTATTAATATAATTAGTGGTTAATAAATTAAAAAAAAATTAAATCTTAATCATCCACTAATATTAAAACACAAGTGACACAAAATTTGTCAAAAATCAAGAATGTTCAGATCAGGTGACACAAAATCTGTACCAGTCAAATGTCATCTTTGCATCAAAAGGAGTTTCTTTTGGATTTTTCTTAAACACGTCCTTTTTTTTCTTTTTCTCTCTCTTCATCTTCCAATTTTTTTTCCCCCTTAATGCCGCAACGCAAGTAGACTATGTAGAGACAGAACTGAAAAAAATTACTTCGAATGCTGCTGTGTTGCTGCCTTGCTGGTGATAATTATTAAACGTTTCCCCAAAATCAGCAATAAGACCAGGCAAGCACACCTGCTGTACCGGTGGCGTTTAAAGTATAAATGAAATATCCCACGTTCAAATGTGGTCTTGTATCCTTATGAGAACGCTCCCATTACCCGTTAACAATTCAGAATGCCTGTCATTTGAAAGACAAGCGTGAGAGTAATTAAACCCGATACAAAATACATACCAAAGTACTCTTCCGGATCAAGTCAACGTACTACGTCCTCATAGGGAGGCCAGCATGAAACTTAATGATGCATTTCTCTCCATTGATTCTGTCCGGGACAACATCGTATCTCGGAGTTTGTATCTTGTCAACAAGGTCTGGGTAAAAGATGTTAAATTTATATCCTTGCACAAACTTTGGAGGCGGGTTGTCATGGTCATAAGTGAGTATGATTATATCTGTTCCACTCGTATCCAGTGTGCACACAGTTGAAGTACTACGGTTCTTAGACAATATTTATCTTGCCAACAATACACCCGAGTCCCACAAGATGGTTTAGAAGAGATTATAAAAAACTTTAAGATAGACTTATAAAGAATATGGGGAAAATGGTTTCATTAGATGGACACGAAAAAGAACCTGCCAGTCTAGGTTCACTTCTGCACCAGAACCAAATACTGCAACTCCTCCTTCCATGGCTTCACTCCCACAGCGTTCATGGTTTTCAGTTCAAAGTTATCTTCTGATCAACTTGGCTTTGGTGCTTCTTGTCCTTGCCTCTCTTCTGACACTGCTATTCGCTTATGCTCCTGTTAATATAGGAATGGAATGATAGGGTCAAATAAGAAAACAGCCTTCTAACTCGTCAGTTACTCAAATAGACAAAGAAGTGAAAAAAATAAAATCATAACAAACAAATTACGGGTAAAATCCTGTCTTGTTCAGGGTCAATCGATCCATAATTTTCATGACTGTAATGTAGTTCTGGTGAAAATGATCCAGCCTCCTCTTCTCTGTTTAGTCTGTACCTTTAATACAGGTTTTCGAGAAGATTTCCAACAGCTACATGTCAAATAAATATCAGCCAATAGCTATAGAGGCAATATAAAAAAGAGAATCCAGACGTTTTCCACAAATCACAAAGGTACAAATACCATTGTCATCATACTCAATATCCTGTTCTTCAGGCCTAAGTCCGCAATTATTTTCGAATTCTTCGCCCTCCAAATATTGTCCAAGTTGTTGAAGATGCTTACGTAACATTTCAGCTTGCATTTCATTCAAATACGCCAATAATTGCAAAAACTAACTAGTGAACTCCAGAACAAGTAAGACATTACATTAAAGACATTGAAGAAATGTTGAGAGATAAGCATCATTGTTCTGTAAATGTGAAGTCCTTTAAGAACAGCTTCCTAAAACTCAATCACTCTTGCGGTGCCACAAGCATTATTGACTCAATATTGGTTTGTAATGCCTCAAGCTCCTTCTTAGTCTTCCCTTGCAAAAGGTTCTTAACATCTGCTTCAACACAATGCAGCCCTCTTTCGAATGCCAGCAGCTCAGCAAGAGATTCATCCCCATGCAGTCGAGCTTGATCTAGTGCATTCTTCTTTCGTGCTTCAGCTAGCTCCCAATGAAAAAACCGCCATAAGTGTCTGTTGAATTACACGTCAACGCCCTGTCCGGTGGACAACTGGACATTCAACTGTTAATATAACAATAACAACGCTTACTTTTTAGCCAACACCATCACCTGATGCATAGAGTTTCTTTGCTCATAAACTTCTGACAGAAACCATGAGAGCTAGTTTACTAGCAATCATTTGAACAAGAATTGCAGTTTTTATGAGATACCAACCTTCTAAACGAAGAAAATACATACATTCACAAAACAGAACACGCACACATATTGCCAAGAGATTGAGAAGGAGAGCAAAAGGCAAAAGTATGATATTTCGGAAGGATGGTCCAAACCTTATTTGAAGTGATTATGGGGTCAACAACATATATCCAATTCTATATTGCCAAGAGATTGAGAAGGAAAGCAAAAGACAAAAGTATGATATTTCGGAAGGATGGTCCAAACCCTATTTGAAGTGATTATGGGGTCAACAACATATATCCAATTCTATTGTTTCCTCATTGTAGAGATAACACTCTATTTAACAAGGCTTAGGCAGACTGTGAAGAGGTAACAGAAATGCCATAGTGCAATTCCTAGATGTATGGGTCAGAATATACAACTCTCAATAAAGGATAACTTAACATCTGTGTTTCCAAATTACAAATAAATATTTGTTAATTTAACAGATCATGAGTGTTATAGACAGTGTAATAAAATATTCAAAAAATAAAATAAAATAAAATATTAGTTTTCATACTTTTTTATATTTAGAAGAAAACACACACAAATTCAGGTATTTGGATTAATAAACATATTACTGATTTGTCTTTAAAAAGAAAAAGGGGAAGATAGAAAGAAAGAAGGAAGGTTAAGGAGAAATTCAAATCATTTAACATTTAAATGCATTTAATTTTGTCTTTCAAAAAAAAAAAGAAAAGAATTTAATTTTGAGAAAAAATGAAAAAAAAATCTTAAATTTTATTTTCTCTCATTGGAAATATGGGCCTCAACGTCGGGCATAACAGTAACGGCCTAGCACTTGCAGAGATTCTCTCTTGGGTAATGCTTTCTACACCCTCTAGTATCCTTATAGAACCCCATCTTCAATCATGGTCGTATAATTAGAGAAAATTACATTGAATGGCTATTATGAACTTAATTGAACTTATAGTTTCTTTACAAATCATGAACCCTAACAATCTTTAAGTCCTAATATATGATGTAATTGATTTTTTAAATATAAAATCAAAATAATTTTGAATCAATTAAGAAATAAGCTACTTAATAATAAGAATTTTGTTTAAAACATAATTTTTGTGATTTAGTTAATTTACTCTAGATGATAGTAAAATTAATTAAAACTGTATTATAATATTTTTATCTTTTTCTGTAATTTCATAAAAAAGAGTTAATAAATATGAAAATGAGGTTTCACAAGAGTTTTAAAGTGGTGTTCGAAACTCAACTTTTTTATTTTCTTCGCCCCAATACTTTGCAATCTATTTGGGTCTTCAGACATAAATATCATCCAAAGTCTCAACCTAAGTCCGTCGTGACACAATCCTTAAATGAACCATGTTGATGTGGACTAGTACTAGTAGTAAATAAATTTTAATTTTTTGGGTTCCTAGTCCATCCCCCGCATTATTGGTTTCTTAATAATTTCTTGCACCACATCATTTTGTAAATTGATATCTTATTGTTTTTAATCTACTTTTCTTTAATAATCATTTTCAAAACATTAATTATGTCGACATACTCTAATAGCGAATTCTATGACTACGAATTGAAAACTTATCAAAAAAAGTGTTGTTCATATTTCTACATCCTTTTTTAATTTTTGTTATTCAAAATGATAAAAGGACTAAAGTATATCAATTGAACTTTTTGAAATTCTTTGTGGTCCTAACTTTTCAAGAAGGCTTATCTTCAATAGTCTGATTGATTTAGCCATTCATATTCTAGTGAATGATGATAAGATTATCTTACAATCGTTGTATTAGTATATTGTGATATCTCTACAGTTAGTAATTTAAAACGTATACGTAAAATTTACAGATGTCATCTCACGACATACAACTATTATAAGAATTCGAATCAACTGTTGAGTTGAGTTGTGCTCATCTTTTCATAATTTTCTTATACGTGTGCATTCATAATAATTTAAAGTTAAGATTTAATTATTTATATATTCTTATTCAATAATTATCAATTGTATCCTTTTGAAAGGTCACACAAAATTTAAGGCAACACTGTATCTTTTCGTTACTATAAGGTCATGTATCTTTATAAGGTCATGTATCTTCACATAGCCGCCGCACTAGTTTATAGTCAATAGATTATGGATATAGATGTTTGTCGTTAACAAATAGAAAACTGGGGCAGGTGCTTCTGCCATTTTGCATCACAAATCAATAGAGAGAAAAAAAAAAAAAGCAAAAAAGAGCAGCCCTTCTCCAACACTTTTAAACAAGACCGCATACTATTAGATTTCAAGTGTGGTCATAAATATGAAAATAATTCAAAAAATCAAAAGGCAAAACGTATAATCAACCTTACCACTTGTACTAAGTTGCCAGGTCATTAAAAAAAAAAAAATTGTTAGTGGAGCAACAAACAAAATCTTAATTCATATTGGAAGGTATGGTATCTCCCATTTCTTATTATTATTAGCTAGTATTATTTATTATTATTATTGCTTTTGTATAATATATATCTGAATCTTCTTCTCCATTAGTGAACTGTCAATGAACTAATCCACCATCTTACTTTTAAAAATAAAAGTAATAATTATATAAACTTAATTGTCTTTGATGAGTCAGGAACCAATAGAATAATGATAATTGATGCTGGCTCTTTTCTTTATATAATTAAACTTCTTTTTTTTTCCCCCAATAAACAAAGACACATGTCAACTAACTAAAATTCAATAGAGAAAGAAAAGGAGATGGTGAAAGGTGGACTTTAATAATTTAGTGAATCATCATCCTTATCCTAAGGCCGTATAAGTTTGATGACAAATAACTATTGAGTTGCCCTGAGTTTCCATAAAGCTTTGCAGAAAGCTACAAATTTTTTTCCTGTATTTTTGGCTTTTCAATTTTGAAAAAAGAAAAGAGATTCCATTTATCGAATGGGAGAGGGACATGGGTATCTCCCTGGTATATTTAGCTGGCCAAGACTCTATTAATATTTTCAATTTTATATAGTCATTAAAAAAAAAAAACCTAAACCATAGAACTAATACAGAAATTACCCATTAAAAAAAGAAAATTATTAATGATGTTGGTCATAAATATTTTAATTTCTTGGTTCTTTATCGGCGCGATTTGAGATGGAAAATCATCAGTGGATGATAAATTTGAGTACCCTTTTTGAAGATGGATAAGATAATGAGATTATTCTACGAGTGCTGCCGCAGTAAGCCTAATTAAAGATTCGAACTATGATAAAGGATTGGTGGTACATTATCCACAAGATTTTCTTTCCCAACTCTTTGGAATCTGGGCATTTTTATGTTGCTTTGAGAGCAAGATTCTTGAATCTTAAGCTGATGTAATTCGGATCAGGATCAAACCACATAGATCTCTGATTTTGATGTGTGAACATGCACAATGTTTGCCGTCACGTTAATTAACAAGCGTTAAGAAGAATTAAACTAAACTAGATTATAACTTTTAAAATAAATGGAGAGTTTTGGCTTTAGAAGCTTGAAATTGAAATTACAGAACCTTAAAAAGAGTCGGAATTGATTTCAGAACCTGCATTTTTCACTGTTCTTATTCTTCAAATATGAATTAACAGAAAGCCTAAGCACCTTGCATTTGTTGTCAATTAAAGTCTATGCAATTCTTTTGTGTGTGCATATATATATATATATGTGTGTGTGTGAGACTTATATAAAGAAATGAAGCTGCAGATATATATCTCTTGAATAATAAAGGATCCATACTTTCTTTTGGAAATTCTACAGATTCAATCATAATGAATATTAAATGAACAAGGAAGGAATTAAAAACACGAGCTAATTTGTGTTTTACAGAGATATTCTGTGGTTGCAATATATGAGAAGCAATCACAAGAACAAAAACAGACAAAAAGAAAATTAATTTGTTTAATTATGCATGGTTATTGCTGCCCACAAAAGACAGTAATATGGCAACAATTAAAGAAAGAGAAACCCTGAAAATCTTTTGATAAAAGATTAATTCAAGATTTCCTATACGTTATTCATATTATCCTCCATTTTCTTGTTGGCACACAAACAAACTAGAAAATTAAACCTAAGAAACAAAAGGAAAGAGAAAAATAGGAAACAAAGAAAATGGAGGATAATTTAAAAAAAAAGCCAAGCATTAGACTTGCCTAGAGGTTAACCCTTCCTCATAGTTATGGTTGCAACATCAAATAATATTGTTTAGGCCATGCATCCCAAGACAAATTCTTGATTAAAACTTGTACTTGGCCTTCAGTTCTTCCCCCAGTTTCTGAATTTGCCATCATCATCTCCTCTCCCTTCAACTTCAAGAATTTGCGAAAACACCCATAAAACAAAGGGAAGAGTTAAGAATTCGAAACAAGAAGAAAAAGAAGAAGAGAGGAAGAAGGTGAGAAATGAATAATGAGTTGCTGGTCACATATAGATTTATATAAATAACGTAATGAGCTTTTACATTTGCTTAGTTCTTGTGGTTTTGTTAGCGGATGAAACAAAGGGGTTATATAAAAAATAATTATTATTATATAGTGTACGTACAAGCATTAAGGGCCTACTTCACATGTTTTTTTTAATGTTATGTGTTATATGTTAGTGAAAGAATTAATATCTAATGAAGAAAATATAGTGGGAATCTAAGATGAACCATCTTATAGTAGGGACCATTTAGCAAATTAATTAATTAATGAAATAAATAAATTTTATTAATGAAAAGAAAAGTGATGATCGTAGGTTATTAATTTAGAGTATGTGATTTATTAACACGACACGTGGTTGAAGATCGTGAGTGAGTACTGACGCAACCTTACTCCGTCTTGATGACTTATCTGTTATATGTAGATGATCGATTAGGTTTGCTGTTAACTTTTTTTCTTCGTTTTTGATCTGTGATTTAACGAGTTAATTACGTAATATCTGACGCATAATTTAACGCGTATTAACTCGTTTGTTCATATGTAGTTATCAATTAGGTCGATTTCCTAAATTTTCTTTTCAATTTGTAATTTAACTGGTTGGTTATATAATTTCGAGTGAAAACGTAAGATTAGAATCAAACTTTGAAAAGGTATAACCGAATAAAAGAAAAAGATAGGGACAAGAAAAAGAAGAAGAAAGCTCTACATATGAACTTTCCAAGGACATTGAATAATGAATGCTAGATTGCTTCAGTTGATGGGAAAAAGAGATTACTGTCACTTGTACTTAATCAGTTGAAATAAATTATGAGAATTACGCTTGAATTTAATTTTGATTAATTGTTGTCGCTTGTCATCATGTTGTAATTTTAACAAGTTGTTATCACGTTGTAGTTTTACCAAGTGTTACATTTTTATGAATCTAATATCAAAAGGCCAGTATTCCAACCATAAATCTTTTGTATCACTTCAAAATCCACCAATTGAACTAGTCATTATTAATTCAATATAAATATAATTTTGACATCAAAATATTGAAGGAATATTACAAAAAAGCTTTTGAAGGTGAATGATAAAATTAAAAATTATAGGGAAAAAAGTGTCAACCTCCCAATTGTAGTCCAAAATGGGAGGCTTATTGCAAATAAAATAAACCCACACGTGAATTCCCAATTAAAAGAAAAGAAAGTAAAAATAAAGCTTTTGCACTTACAATTAAAAAAAAAGAAAAAGAGATTAATTAGTCAGAAAGCCCAAAATCTGATGAATTACTTTTGGGCTTTTTTTTAATTATAACATGGCAACATGGGAAAACAAACAATTAAAAAAATGTTATTGCAAGAAACAGAAAGTGGGGAAGGTCTAGTGGATGAAGATAGTGAGTTCGAATCAAGTTTGCAAGTCAATATTACACTGATTAGATGGCTAATTTAGATTGATTTAAATTTTTGTAATTAAGTGCTGATTCTTTTTATAATTTAGGTTTGATTCGCATGTCCCACAGTCCCAGTGCTAATCTGACTAGTTAAGTTTACCAATGTGTCAAGGTCATCATTCAATTTTCCCCGTCCCAAATCAATTTTGTGAAAAAATAAATAAAAAAAAAACATAGTGGTCGGTTTTTCTTGGACATTTAAGCATAAATTAAAATTAATTACTTTAGAGTTTCGATTTTTTTTTTTTTAATTTTTAAGGCTGAAGTATGTTGTGTTGTTAAATTGTCAACAAAATAAAACGTTTCTTGTACTAATCTCAAGTATGTTTTTAGTTGACTGATATTTTTGATCATACCAAAGTAATTTCAACTGTATTTTTATTATTTTTGATGATTAAACCCCATTCAAAATTGTTATATTGCCAATTCACACATTGTAGAGAGTGAATTGAGATAATCATTAGATCAACCAAATGTACAAACAGCATTACTGCTAGGAGTCAATATTAATGAATGTATCATCTAACTCATGATGCCTTGGGTACAAAAATTAAAGGATTTCTTAATTCTGAATTCTAGTCCTGCTATAATTTATACACTGGCTGTTTAGTGTGACGCGTGTGCAAACATATTGACATCAAAAAGCAAAACCCCATTTGCAAAAATAAATAAAAAAATACAAAAAAGAAAAAAAATTATCTGAGTGCTCATAATTATTTGAATAATCAATCACATCATTGATTGTAATAATAATTTACTCCAAAAAAAGATAAAAAAAAAAAAAAGAAACTATTGAAAAACACGATTCTCATACAAGTCGACATAGGTCCCCCACCAGATCATGGCTACCACCAAACAAGATTTTCCTAGACACCTAACACTTAGAAAAAAAAAATTAATTTTATATCTAATTTTGTTGGAAGCCAAAAATCCAAAAGTGCTTTTTCCCTCCAGCTAAGCATCATAATCATAAAAGTTTCAAGAAAGCAGAAAACGGTTGTTGTTATTATTATTATTACTATTATTGATTTAAAAAAAAAAAATTATACACACACACACACACACACACTTATAATAATGACATAATGTGGGAAAGACAGTGAAGGTTTTCTTTGTCAAATTTGGCTTCTCATTTTCAGCATTCATTAAAAGTTTTCCAATTCGAGTTCAAGTACGATGGACAATAAACAAATGTTGAAAATACTTTTACGAATGGATTTTATAAGGTATTATCAAATTTGATACACGCTTCAATCTTCATTCTTTAGGCGGATGTTACATTTTGTTAAGCTATTTTGTTTATATGTGATTTTTAATCCACAGCTATCAAGTAAGAACGGGACATAAAAGGTACAATATAACTTTACCAAGCTCTTTAACTACCATAATTTTAAGTTTAAGATAAGAAAATAAAGGATAAAAATCTACTCTCCTGAAGTTTTGAACCTTTTATCTACTATGACTTTTAAGTTTGAAAATAAGCAATAGAAGATAAATATCTTCTCTATTGAACTTTTGAACTTCTAAAAATCTTGTATCTTTATGTACAATGCTGTCCGGATTTATTCGCTTGTACTTCCAGCCAAGTTTTGCCCTGTCAAATCTCAGTCTTCGGACTGATTCAGATTACTGAACTGAATAATTTTAGATGCATGCATAGGTGGGTATTAGGTAGATCCTCAATCTTAATACAAAAACAAACATGAATAAATACACTTGGCATATTTAATGGAAAGGGATTGGCGGCAAATTTTTATAGAATAATCAAATCAATCATGGAAAAAAGGGTAAATCCAATTTATCCATTACAGGGAGCTGCCTGATCAAACATTATAGCCAGCAGCAGCCTAGAGCTTTCATGGATCCAACTAAAGATCCATTTCTTTTTTTCTTTTTTCTTCTCAAAATTGCAATTCCAGCCAAGTATCAAACATCAATAGCCTATTAAAAGTACAAATACATCACTTGATCTGACAATTATATGGACAGATTTAATAGAACTCCCTCTTACAATTCATAGCTGCTTGAAACCGCTAAAGAATCCTGGAAAAAAAAAGTTGGGGAAAAAAACAAAGTATACTTCTGTCAGAACAACGGTAAGCAGAAAGCGTATGATTAATGAGAATCAATGGAGATAACTACCTGTTTTCAGCATTGTCCTGATAACAGTGCAATATTACGCCTCTGAAAGTAAAGACCCTGTAGAAAAAACAGAGAGGGAAGACAGCAGATGTGGCCACTAATAAAATCAGCCACCAACTTGTATCTTTGTGATCCATTATATAATATTAATGCTTCCTTCATTTGTCCTAACTAACATGAAGATGATGGAACGAGGAAAAATAATAATAAAATAATAATTCTACCACCCCAAGATAAAGGCATGTACTTCAGCCCAACTTGAGACTGTGTAAAGTATGCCAGATTTCTCCTTCCAGTTAGAAGAGCTTCCTTCAGTGTACTCCTTCTGTTTCTTAACCAAGCCAGGGTACAACGGGATAAATGTAACACCAAATTGAGATCCCACTCTCCTTAAGCTTGAGCTAGACCCGATTACAATGCCTATATCAGCCTCAAGCAGACAAAGCAAGTCACCCACAGAGTCTCCAATGTAAACACTCAAGTTCTTTCTGTCAGTTCCGTATTTCTCTAAAGTATTGTTGAAAGCTTGAACTTTGTCAATGGGGGACTCCACTTTCTCAATAATTTCACCCGTTGAAATAGATTCTTTGAAAGAGAACTCATTCGCATGTACATTCAGTGCATTTAAACCTGCTGCTCAGTGAAAACAAAGATATTTTAGACAAGTTAATAAAGAAAATGAAGTGTGTTTTATCAGCCTTTGACAGCAATAGTCATGATGTTATGTTAACTTCTTTTTAAAAAGAGAGATATATGTTGTTAATTCAAAAGAAAAACCTTCAAGATACACCTGATTTAATAAGGGAAAAGAAAAAGAGAAGAGAAAATGACGACGACCCAGATAAACAGAAAGAAATTAATCAATAAGCTGCAGAATTCAACTTAGATAGAGCAGACAGACTCAGCTAACAACAAAAGAAGTTGACTAATTAACACTGGCATCATTACATGGGAAAGATATTTTGCAAATACTTTGACCAGGAAAATGGAACATGGACAAAATGACAAATGATGTTGAATCCTACAAATGGACTGCTAACCCGGACAGTTTACTTTTGAGGATAAAAAATTTATCAAGCTGCTTTTAACCAAAGAAAGAAATAAGTAAAGAGTTTCTCCAATAAGATTGCATAGTTTTTGTGTGAGTAGGATATGCGTGCACGTATGCAACATGTGTGTGTCTATAACCAGAGGAAGTATCAAACTATAGGTTTATTGCACATAAGGGAGGAAAAAAATTCCCACATAGAAGACTAAAGAAACAAAATAATGGGCCAAAAAACAAGAGGGAGCATGCGTCTATAACCAGGGAAAGTATCAGACCATAGCTTTTTTGCATGTAATAGGAAAAAAAATTCCCACATGGAAGAGTAAAGAAATAAAATATTGGGCTAAAAAAACAATACGGTACAACCAAACCCCAAACCCACAGCCCCCACCATCCCCCCCCCCCCCCCAAAAAAAAAAAAACCCAAAAGCAAAGTCAGTATGTTTATATCTACCAAACAAATAAAGCTATTAATAAACTAGGACAACTAAAACAAGGATATTTCAGCAGGAATGAGTAAGGTTCAAAAGGAAAAGCAAGTTAATCAATTATCATGCTAATATATCGAAATAATGGGTCATTGTATGTTTCATGACCTCAGTTTTCCACAATTGAATATGGATACCTGAAGAAAAAGATGCTCTGATGAGATCACCACACCAACAGTATGAAAGCACATGAACATTAGCATTCAAATTTTCATTCTTTACAACTTTCTGAAAGAAGGTAGTGCAACCATCTTGAAGACTCAGGCGTTCACCAGCTTTTTTAATATCTTCAAGATTTATACCCTTGAGAACTCCAGATTCGATCACTCTAGAATTTGCCCTCTTCTCAAAGTGTGAGAGTTGCTCAAGTGCTTTATGCAAAGTTTCATAGTTGAAATTCTCCACTGAAAACCCAGAAAGTTGAAGCCAAATATATTAAAGCCATTAACATCATCCAATTTCTTCCACAAAGACTTTCCAATAAATTATCAAGCAAGATACCTTTCTCAGAGGGCATGAAGCTTTCAATGCATTGTTCGTACTCCTCTGTGTACTGTTTGGAAAGAAGACCCCATGTGTTCCTCAGCTCACCTGATGACATCCGACCAAGTTGATTTTCAGGTTGATTCTGGTCAGATTTTGGTGCTGTCACTATTGCGATCTCTGCCAAAATGGCAGAGGAATCAACAATGGTGCAAGTCAAATCGAAATCAGAAAATATAATTAGACGGTCTCCTGCAGGATTATGCCCTTTAATCAGAGGAACTACAGTGGGCTGAGCAAGTGGCTGAGCACAGAAGAACTCTACTTCAAGTTTCATGGCTTGGTGATAGAGCTTTTCTATTATGTCTAGTTCTTCGCCTGTCAAAGAGACACTAAGTTTATCCAGCAAGTCCTCATTTTGCAGAGCTGAGGCCTAAATTGAAAGAATACAATAGTTGAGCAGACAAAGTAGAAAAGGCCATTTATGTAAAGAATCTTCCCCAAAAACTGCAATTAACAAAGTAAAATCAAATTTACCATTCAAGAAAAATGAGTTTACCACTCAAATAAACATGTACCTGAAAACTTTCAGAAGAATAATTGTCAATCCACTTCTTGTAAGGATGATTGCCTTCATTAGCATTTAGGAGGCCATGGAATTCCTTTCCAAGGAAAGCATAGAGCCTCATACAAGGTGACATGGCACCCAATGTGTAAGCGGCAACTTTAGTTTTCTCAAATGGGGTTGCAAGTTTTCCAGGACCTTTAACACCTTCGACCTTCCCGGAAGCTGTTGCCAACAAGAACTCTGTATACTTTACAGTTGCAGAGTTAACAGTAGCCATTTTAGCAAGATCTGTACCCCACTCCTGCATGACTCAAACATTCAGGCCATGAGAATACTCTGTTACATGATAGGACTGAAATTTATTTGCATATAAGTATACAACTTGTTAGAAACCACGAGTATACGGAGCAAGATTGTGATCTACTTAGCATGTGAAGATTCCATCTTCAAATAGAAAATCCAAATCTCTTCTTTAATAAATAACTAAACAAAAATAAAAGGCTCCCATTGGGTCAGCTAAACTGCCACAAAAATCAGAATAGCCCATTTCTTTTGAAGTAAACTATAACGGTTAAAAGATTAGCAATCCAATATAAGCAACATCCTGTGCTCTGATCATGGTTTTAGAATCTGCAATCAACATGCAAATGGCATCATTTTCTGAGAAGACGTTGAACATTATAACTATTTATTAAAGCCAACCTACTCTATAACTTTAACTATGTGGCTATTTAAAATTCATAGATTCACAAGCAAAAGCCAGGAAAAGTATAATCTAGTAGATTCAACTCTATTAATCACCAAAATTTTCCTTATTATTTGTTTATATGTGTTATTTCATATTACCTTCACAAAGGAATCATGCATTTTTAACTCCTCAAGTACACCCTTCCTCAATTCAGAGATAGATAACTTTGCATCATCATCATCAGCACATTCTTCCGCCAGTTCATACCTAAAAATAACAACAAAACAGAGAATATATAACACCAGTACAGGGTGAGAAAAACAAATATTTCTCTTGATACTTATGTATATCCTAATTTACGCTTTAGAAACCGAAACTCATCCAAATAAATCAACTAAGTGGATTATGCCCCACAAAAGTTCAGTTTAGCTTTCATAGTCCCAAGTAATGAGAAATTTTGAAAATTTTTTTCCTCTTACCAACTTTCTTTGAGTATAAGGGACAAAAAAATTTTATATGTTGATCCTACCCCGGCAAAAAAATCCTAACAAACAACCATGTAAAAAGTAGAACGCCCATAAAACATATTAACAACCTTGCTTTCCTATCATTTTACCAAAAGTTTGTTGGAAACCCCTCAGACTTCCAAGAGCAAACTTATTTCCGTAATCCTTCTTGGATGGACAAGCATCATTTCCTAGGACAGCCGGTTCAGCATCTCACAAAATTTTTTCCTTCAATATATTCACAGTTCATTTTCTCACGAATCATTTATATTAAAATCAGTGTGCTATAAAAAGTGCAAAGCAATAAAAATCCAAGTATCAAGCACAAAAACCCTCTAATAATAAGTATCTAGCATGATATTTTTTCACAATTTTATAGTCCTTCACTAGAATTTATCAGCTACACATTCTCAATCTTAAACTCATAATTTTTACTTGTTTTACTAATAAAATAATCCTTACTAATAATAAAATCTCCAGTAAAAATCATATTTTATTTGGTATTTGCTACATTTTCTCAGCTATGGAAAAATCTCTTATAAAATATATATATATATATATATATATATATATATATATATATATATCATGATGCCCAATTTATTTCTTTTAATAGAACTTCCAAGCTCCCAAACCCGCAATCTAAACAGAAAATTCTCAAAATTTTCCCGCACTTTCCCGCATTTTCTCAGCAACCAAACAAGCCTTGAACCAAACAAAACCAAGGAATTCCAAGAACCCACTTACGCTTGGGCGAAAGCTTTGAGAAAATGAAAATCTTGGGCGATGTAATGCCTGAAGGTTTCAAGCTTTAGGTTCCCAGAAGCCAAACAAACCGTAAACGGGGAGTACATGGCAAACACAGATTCTCTCTTAAACTTGATCCACAACCTCCTCGCGAGTCCCTCCTCCTCAGGGCTCGGCGATTTTGGGGGAATCGCCGCCATCGAAAGTGACGATCTTTGAGTTGTCAAAGAAGAAGGTGAGTTGACTCGGACTGAGTCAAGAAGGCCGAGTCGGGGCGAGTTGGGAAAATGGAAAAGAATAGAAGAGAGTAATGGGGTTTTGATTGGGTTTGTGAAAAGGAAGCGCATCAAAAGAGATGGGGGTAAGAAAAGAAAGCGCTGTCGAGTTTGTGCGTGCGTAATGCGTTTGTGTAATTGGGAAGTATTTTCCTTTGTTTTCTTTATTTGTATTATTATTATTATTTTTATTTATTTATTTTTTTTTTTGTTTTTCTTGTTTCTGTTTCGAGGTTGTCGTTGGATGTGAAAATGCGAGGGAAGGTTTCATCAAGTGGGCTTTTTGCCTTTTTATGGGTTCTACATCTGGGTCTTACTTTTGGGCTTAGCTTCATTATCTATAGACACACATGTTCACTCTTATAAAATCCCAGTTTATGCATTTACCATTTTATCCTTACTAGAATAGAAATCAGTTCACAAATAGAAAATATGTACTGTATACTTGGGTTCTACCTATAACCTATGTAATGTTTGAACGATGAAAGAATGTAAAACCTATAAAGCAAACTCACGAGTCACGAAGGTGGCCAAATTGATACATTTGGTTTTGAAGGCACAAGCAAATTCACTAAACCCAGAACAGAATCACTTTTTTTTAATCAAAATAACATGAAATCAATATCTTGAACCGAACAATTGATTGCTAGAAGATACGAATTAAGAAACAGTATAGTGGAGGTGGGATTTAAAACTTTCTTTTTGTCTCTTTTTCTTCTTAAAGAGAAAATGGTACGTAGATGCATTCATAATGAATGTGTAATATATTACGTTAATGAGTACTTTATTAATAAATTCGAATATCTACTAATTAATATATTAATTGATTAACAAGATCTAAATAAAATTAATATCTTCTGAAAACACAGAGCTGCAGCATGGTTCCATCTCGAAGAGCATTCTCAGCGTCGCACACAACTCCTTTACGCCAAGTTTCAATGAGATTATAAGTACAACAGGCCCTGGTCATACGCCACATATTCAGTGTCACATTGGTCACCTTATTTGCCCATGGCTAAATCAACTTAACATTCTCCATTAGTTGGCTCCTATCATCCTCCTCCGGAGAATCGATTGAGTCAATTATTTCTGAATGGCTAGCTTGCACAATATTTGAATCACCCATCTCCTCGATCTTGTTAAGCTTTCCGGCATCTCCTTTACCACCGCTTGTGCTGCCACCATCGTCATTGACGACATAGAGCCAGGAAAATCAAACCGAAATATTAATTTGCAGGAAAGCTACTGTTTGTAAATTGTGATTAGAGAATAATGCAGTTGTTGTGTAGCAATCTTTTTTGTGGCTGCTGTTTATACGTATAAAATTATAATCCTAGTCCTGAGCGAATTCGGTTTATACTTGAAAACTTAATTTATCAACTAGCTTTCTAAATTCTAATTCTAAGGAGAATCTAAAGATTTTAGGAAACCTTTTTTAACACAATCAAGGCGTTGGTTCAAAATATTTTAACAATGACTTCTCACGGCACTCAACCCACAAAACTTGCCAACAAGCAAGGTTTAATTTCATTCAACTTAGCCGGATGATATTATTTGCTGTTGAATATGGATTCAGATGTGTTGAATTTATTGTTATATGGAGCACTAGATTTCATCAATCAGTCATAGATTTTACCGACTAAAAATAAAACCATGATCGAGGATAATGGTGCATTTAGGTACTCGTAATCATAATGACTTGCAATCAGATTGGATTATAATGGAATGGTGAATCTGAACAGCATAAACAATCAATTTTAAATTAAAAAAAAGTAAATAGTTTTAATTTTAATTGGCGAAAACTTATAATAGTAAACTTACAAGGTGGCCTAATTTGAGATATTAAAAAAAAGATTATTCTTTCTAAAACAAATAAAACCGAACACTATTAATTTTGTGAAAAAGTGAAAACTATATACATATATAATTTTTCCCTTTCTTTTTCACCGAAGCTCGGAGTTACTATTCACGGCTAAAACTACAAGCAGCACACTGGGGGCAGTTGCCTAGTTCTGAGACAGAAAAAATCCATAACCCTATCTCAAGCATTTTATCAAACATCTCGTGTTCATTGCCGCCTGTAGCTACTGCTAACAATGGCGGGGCTCCCGACGGATATAAACATTGACATACTAAGCCGGCTATCGGTTAAGTGTCTGCTGCGTTTCAAGTGCGTGTCGAAGTCGTTTTGTAGCTTGATCGACAGCCAAGAATTCATAAAGATCCATCTCAAACGCTCTATTGAAACTAATTCCAATCTCAGCCTCATTCTTTCAGGTACACCAGCTCCTATTTCAGCCTCATCACGTTACTGGGGCGGCAAAATCTTCTCTGCAGGCTTGGATTCTTTGAATCTTGGTGTAGAACTTGATCACCCTTTTAAGAATTGCAAAGGGAGGACTCCAATTGTCGATTCTTGCAATGGATTGATTGCTCTAAAAAATGATGAAAATGGCATAGCTTTGTGGAATCCATCAACCGAGGAACATCTAATACTACCCAAGTTTTGGGGTGATTTGAAAGATTTTACGGTCGTTGATGGGTTTGGTTATGATGCTGTTAATGATGACTACAAAGTTGTCAGACTTGTACAATTGGTTATAGGAAATGTTGGATATACTGAAATTGCTGTTTATAGTTTGAGAACTAATTCTTGGAGACGGATCAGAGTCGGCTTCCCTTACTATATTCTTCACGGTTGGGATGGTACATTTGCGGATGGTCATGTACACTGGTTGGTAACGAACAATCCTGAAGATTATATTGAAAATCTGATCGTCGCATTTAATCTAAAAAGTGAGGAATTTCACGAAGTGCCACTGCCTCATCTAGAGAATAGAAACGACGTACTGGTTATGTTTGTGGGCAATTTCAGTGGATGTCTCTATTTCAGTTGCCTTTGTAATTATCCACAGCCTGTCGATATATGGGTATTGAAGGGGTGCTGGACTAAAGCTTTTTCTTTTCCCCGAAGTGTTGGTGACTATGTGAAAGCATTGGCTTATTCACAGAGCGGAGGCAAAGTTTTAGTGGATAAGTTTGAGTATGGTGAAGATGAAGATATAAATAGATGGGAACTTTTTTGGTATGACCTACAAAACCAGGGAGCTGCTGCGGATCAAGTGACGATTCATGGTGTGCCGCAAGGTTGTCGTGATACAATTGTTTGTGTAGATAGTCTTGTTTCACTAGCTGCTTGTGCAGGAAGAGGTGTGGCAGGCAGAGAAGGAAGAATGAGTTAGAAAAGGTAAAACAGCGTGAAGTTATGATATTTTTGCTCGAGCAAGTACAATACTTAATCGCTTTGAATGCTAGTCCCTTTAGTTTTCATAATTATGGATTCACTCTATCTCGCAGCATAATCTAGGCTAAGGTTGTTTAACTTTTATTTTTATCACTATTGAAGCAGGATAGATAAATGACTTTCTCATGTGGTCTCTACTATAGAGCCCTTCTGAATCCTAGAGAGATAAGTATTGTCTTGACTAGGCTGATTATGATTTGTCCCCGTGCATTCTTCACAGCACTTACGTATAGCCTGATGGTTAATATTGCTTCAAATTGGAATAAGAGACCATGAAACAGAGTGAATGATTGTTCAATCTTAACTCACGTAGGACATACCAATGGGCCTTTGGTCTAATGGGAGAAGCCTTGCACTTACAATATTGAGTGCAAGGGTTCGAGCCTCCATAAGAGCATTATGGAGGTTAGTTTCAGTTCTTCCTCAATTATCAATTAATTGAGTGGAGACAGTCTCTCCCTTACGAAATGTGAGTGGAACAGGCACCCCTCGAATATTAGAGAGGGTTTAAAATATCTGGGCATATACTTCAGTGTGTCAATGTATGATGGTGGTCCCAGTTATATAGTATGATTGTAAATATTAATTGTAATGTCTGATGTAATGTCAGTAATATCTGTGTATAACAGACTTCAAAAAAAAAAAAAAAAAAAAACTCACGTAGGACCTTTTGGGGAGTTAAAATAATCTGATTTTTTTTTTATATTCTGTTATATATTCTGAGATTATATGTATTTGTCTGGTGTTTTTCGTTTTTTTCAGGTTTAGGATGGCTATTGGATTGGGAAGCTTGTGGTTATGATGGACAATGCAAAGGTTTCATTAACACTTTTTTGTGGCACACATCAAAGTTATGCTCGTTGAAAGCCAGATTCTGTCGTATTATCTCTTTGCTGCGTAGATAGTTTTAGAAGCTTTTACTTGCAAACAGAGTTGTGAAAGTACTTTTGAAAAACGCTTGTTATTTTCTTAGATTGACATGCTTGTATGACTCTTTATTTCTTTCTGTCCACTGTGGATTACTACTGATTCACTGAAGGATTTAAAAAGGAAGGTTACCTTTCAGGTTAAATTTTGCTCAACCCCCTTTTAAATCAACATTCGTCAAATTTCTCTCAGAATTTTGGAAACTCATTACGGAATCCCATTCCGTTAGTTTGACTTATAAGTTGATGGTTGACCATAGTTAACGGATGAATATTCCTGATTGCAGTACCTAAAAGGCAAAAGTGCCTTTGAAGCTGGTGAATCAAAACCACACTAGTGAAATCAAATAACTTGAGAGAATTTCATTCATGAAAAGGTAATAATTTATATATAATAGAATGAAACTTAATTAGTTAATCTGAATATCCACTAATTAAGATCTAAATTAACAAGAACAAAACAAAGCTGACTATTATTGTTCTGAATAATTTATTATTGCACCATGGTTCCATCTTGAAGAGCATTCTCAGCGTCGCCTACAACTTGTTTATGCCAAGTACCAGTGAGATTGTAAGTTGCCACTTCTTCAATGTCACATTCGTCAGTCACCTTACTCACACATGGGTGGATCAATCTGACATTATGCATTGGTTGGTTTCTATCAACAAGTAACTCCGCCTCCGCCTCAAGAAAATCACTCATTATTTGTCCTTCTGGTATGGAGATTCGATGTATTGGCCTCTTGTATCACTTTTGGTCAATCGTTTCTCAATGACTAGCACAACGTTTGAACAACCCATCTCCTCAATCCTGTTCTTGAAACTAGCTGGCATCTCAGGAATCACTACTTGTGCTGCTACTGCTGCGGCACCGTTTTGATTGTCGACCATCGTCATTGTATGATTAATAGACAAGCGATACGAAAGAAATCAAACAAAGATGTTCACGAAAGCTTTACGGTTAATGCTGTGGCTATCCCGCTTATGAAGTGTATATAGAATAAATTAATCGAAATATTGTCCTGATACAATTAGAACTTGGCAACTGTACTTACTCCACTAAATACTTCGTAACAAAAGAAAATAATAATAGTAGTAATAATTTAAGGTAAAATAACTATATTATAAACGCTAAAATCGTTAGGTGAAGGGCTCGTATTTTTCCAACATTCTTTGGGTGACAAAGTGAACAGATTTCCGAATAATTAATGTGAGAACTAATTAGACTGATTACTTGGCGGCTAAAACGTTATTTCATGATCAAGGGCGTTTTACAATAATTAGGAAACAAATTTCAAGTGCCCTTAGCCTAGCCTTGCCTTATAGTTCTCTTAGTTAAACAGGAATTAATTCATTTAATTTCCTCAAGTTTCTTGGATACCCACTTCACTTAGGATTAAGAAGAATCAAAGAGTTACGCATTTGTTTGTGGAAATTGGTCATTTTTAAGGAATGTTAAAAATAAAAAACAAAAAATCGTGCAATTACGAACGAGGGAATAAAAATCGTGCAAGCACTTGTGTTGCTGCCATCATCACTGACGACACAGAAGGAAATCATACTAACATGATTGCTGTAAAGCTACAATTTATATTGTGATCAAAGAATAATGCTTCATGACTCGCCCTAACTTATATGTTGGATCCGAGACGAATCATGCGGTCTAGTAACAAAACTCGTGGCACAAACTTAATTTATATGTATATATATGGGGCTTTTATTGTAGACACATAATAATCTCCGTGCCTCCTTTGAAAATATATATGCATTCAAAACTTGCACAATTCACGTCTCATTAAACATACTTCCATTACAATTATATATACATAAAAATAACATAAGCAACATGAAAATGTTCAAAATGCAAGACATGCAGCAACGCGTCTCGTGACCCAACCTCAATTGAATAAAATTGATCTGCACAAAATTCTACAGAATCTTGGGAAAATAAGAGATAAATAGGAAAATAATGAACTTGCGGCTCAGTGAGTGGATATAATTTTTATATAGAAAAATAAAGTAGCGTATGAGGGTATATACATAATCATGTGACATAACTCCATACTAAATATAATGCATAAGTAAATATAAAAATCATACATACATGACAAAACTACACCAAGTAGTACCTAGGGGGGTCAAGATCATTATCGCACGAGTAGAACGGGGGAAAACCTCTCAATACTCAGCGGAATTTAATTACATCGCACATGTAGAGTAACCTAACTCTCAATATGCATGTGCATAACTTATGGAAATGGTACACATATGGTGATTGACAATCACATCTCATAACTCAATCAAACATGTAATATCTGTACATGTAATCATAACATGATATTAAATAATACTATCAAAAATAAATGCTTCATGGAATATATAATAGTAATAATAGTATCTACTCACAGATCATGTTTTACTCCGAGGTTCGTTGGGGCTCTTATGAGTTATGGATTCTCGAATTCCTCCTAAAATACGAGATTCAAAAATTAACTATTAAAACTTATATAAAAATTTATACGTATCATGAAAACTGTAACATAACTGTTCAAATTTCACACATCTATTACCCACTAATTCATTGGATATTAATCTAACTGTTCAATTTCATTTCTTGCAACATTCCCTCTCAATTCATCTTTTAAACTTCTTTTCCCACTCTCAGCTTCCTCCTTTCTTTTATTTCTTTTCTTCTTTTATTTCCGCTTCTCTTTTTCTCTCGGGTTTTATTCTTTTTTTTTTCTCTGTCTCAATTCGAAAATTGATGCAAAATGAGAGCTGCTTTCAATTCCTTCAAATTATATATGGCCACCGACTCAAGCACGCCAGTAAAGCATGCAAGTGAAGCAAGCACGTGCCTTGCATGAAGGTGGTAGCTTGTTGTTGCTTTGATAATTAACCACGTTTGGCTTATAAAGAAGCAGGTGAAGCATGCACGTGCATTGCAAATGCAGTTGTCGTGTATCCATTTTTGGCAGAGGCGGAGCCAGCATCGGACCAGGTGGGGCACATGCCCCAGCTGGCTTTCAAAATTTTTTTTGATGGTTTTCTTAAAAAAATATATTTTATTTATTATTTATCAAAATGCCCCACGTAAATTTTAAAACTCTGAAAGTGCCCACATAATTTTAAAAATATTTCACGTTGCCCCTAACTTAAATGTCTAATTCTAAATAATTTGATTAACTATTATAATATCATAAAAATCAATAAAGACAAATGAGAGAACCTTTATCAAATGAAATTCATTAAAAAATTAATTAAAATAAGTAAAATCTTAGCTTTCCGCTTTCTCTCGTCTCTTCCATAGTTCCATGAAATAAAGTGTGGTGGGTGGACTCCATAGCAGATTAGGCGATTTGCAGTGCTCCCTGATCGTCACCATGCGCGTGATGTTTTTTAATTCTAATTTTTTATTTCATTATTTTTTCTATTTTAAAATTGCTAATTTTATTATATAGCTTAAATTTGAAGTTCATGCAAACATTTGATTTTGTGTTTACTTTATACTTGATGAAAAATATTCTTGGTTTTGCAAATGATTTGTCACAAGCATTACAAAGGAAAGATCAAGATTTTGTGAATTCCATGAAATTAGTTAGTATTTGCAAACTAGGTCTACAAAGGATGAGGGAACATGGATGGAATTCTTTGCTTAGTCAAGTTTCTTCATTTTGTGAGAAGCATTTTATTATTGTTCCTGTCATGGAAAATATGTTTCTAACCCCTGGAAGATCAAGGCATAGAGCACAAGAGATCACAAATATGCATCATTATCGCATTGACCTATTTTGTACTATTTTGGATATGCAACTTCAAGAGTTAAACAGTCGTTTTAATGAGGTAAATACTAAATTACTTATGTGCTTGGCTTGTTTATGTCCAAAAGATTTATTTGCAGCTTTCAATAAAGAAACGTTATTGCGCCTTGCTCAATTTTATCTAAAAGATTTTTCTCCAATTGATCTCATGGCACTAGATACTTAACTTGATGTTTACATAATGGATATGCAGTCTAGTGTTGAGTTTTCAGGATTAAACAAGATTTGTGATCTTGCACAAAAAATGGTTGAGACTAATAAGCACAAGGTGTTTTCATTGGTCTATTTATTAGTCACATTAGCATTAGTTTTACCAGTTGCCACTACCACTGTTGAAAGAGTTTTTTCAGCTATGAATTATGTGAAGAATCGACTATGAAGTTGAATGGAAGATGAATGGTTGAATGATAATCTGGTTGTGTACATTGAAAAAGATGTATTTGATTGTATTGATAATGAAATTATTTTACAGCATTTTCAACGCATGAAATCTCGTTGGGGAATTCTTGATTAGAACAATTGTAATAAGTAAATTTATTATTAATTTATATTATAGTTGCAATTCTATGTATTGTTATCTAAATTTTCAAAATTTATTATCAATTTATATTATATTGCGATTTTATGTGTTGTAATATAAATTTTCAAAATTATACTACATTTTTAGTGTGTCCCAGATCAATTTAATTCCTGGCTACGTCCCTGATTTTTGGGCGAATATGTTTTGTTAACTTGGGATTTGTTAGAACAGCATCTACTGTATGTGCAATTAATTATTAGTATGACCATAAAACCTTGTAAAGTTGTTTTGCAATTATCACGTACTAAATTGCTTGAAGCTTTCGCAGCTCGAAGCTTTGTTATATTGAAATCATTTTAGCCTCGAGGCCTGACTTAAAAACGTTGATTGATAAATGGGACACATGATCCGCATAGATAACTTCTCGAGCCGCTTAAAGCTTGCCAACAAGCAAGATTTGATTTCTCCCAATTTTGCCCGAATGATAATATTTGCAATTGTTCTGAATTTAGAAGATGTGTTGAGTTTTATGCTACATAAAGCATAATATTTGTCAGTTACGTAATTGTAGTCAGAATATTTTGTTAACGAAATGATGAATGAGGATAAAAAATAATAATAATAATAATTCTCAGAAAGTTTTTAAATCTTGTTAATTTAAAATAAAAAATTTAAGTAAATGATTTTATTTTTAATTATAATTATTGAAAACTTATGATAGAAACTTATGGAAAGGCCCTGATTTGAGATATAAATGAAAAAAAAAAAGGTTAATTTTCTTGATGCAAATATAAAACCAAACACTATTAATAACTGAAAAAAAAACTATATATATTATAAGATATATGGAAAAAGAAGAGGAAACACAATATCACGGAAGCTGAAAGTTCATCTCATTCACGGCTAATTCTGAGAGAGCGAAAAGCCAAAAACCCACAACCCTTTGTTAAGCATTTTATCAAACATCTTGTGTTCATTGCTGCCTGTAACTACGGCTAACAATGGCGAGGCTCCCGACGGATATAAACATTGACATACTAAGCCGGCTACCTGTTAAGTCTCTGCTGCGTTTCAAGTGCGTGTCGAAGTCGTTTTGTAGCTTAATCGACAGCCAAGAATTCATAAAGATCCATCTCAAACGCTCCATTGAAACCAACTCCAATCTCAGCCTCATTCTTTCAGGTACACCAGCTCCTATCTTAGACTCATCACGCTACTGGAACGGTAAAATCTTCTCCGCAAGCTTGGATTCTTTGAATCTTGGTGTAGAACTTGATCACCCTTTTAAGAATTGCAAAGGGAGGACTCCAATTATTGATTCTTGCAATGGATTGATTGCTCTCAAAAATGATGAAAATGGCATAGCTTTTTGGAATCTATCAACCAAGGAACATCTAATACTACCCAAGTTTTGGGGTGATTTGAAAGATAAGGTTTACATGGTTGTTGATGGGTTTGGTTATGATGCTGTTAATGATGACTACAAAGTTGTCAGACTTGTACACTTTGTTAGAGAAAATGTCGAGTATACTGAAGTTTCTGTTTATAGTTTGAGAACTAATTCTTGGAGACGGATCAGAGTCGACTTCCCTTACTCTATTCTTCACGGTTGGGATGGTAAATTTGCGGATGGTCATGTACATTGGTTGGTAACGAAAAATCCTGAAGATTATATTGAAAATCTGATCATCGCATTTAATCTAAAAAGTGAGGAATTTCACGAGGTGCCACTGCCTCATCTAGGGAATAAAAACGACGTACTTGTTATGTTTGTGGGCAATTTCAGTGGATGTCTCTATTTCAGTTGCCTTTGTAATTATCCACAACCTGTCGATATATGGGTATTGAAGGGGTGTTGGACTAAGGCTTTTTCTTTTCACCGAAGTGTTGGTGATTATGTGAAAGCATTGGCTTATTCAAAGAGTGAAGACAAAGTTCTAGTGGATAAGTTTAAGTATGGTGAAGATGAAGATATAAATAGATGGGAACTTTGTTGGTATGACCCACAAAATCAGAGAGCTGCTGATCAAGTGACGATTCATGGTGGTGTCCCGCAAGGTTGTCGTGATACAATTGTTTGTATGGATAGTCTTGTTTCACTAGCTGCTTATGCAGGAAGTGGCGTGGCAGGCAGAGAAGGAAGAATGAGTTACAAGAGGTAAAGTAACATGAAGTTATAACATTTTTGCGCAAGCAATTACAATACTTGATCACTTGAATACTAATCACTTTAGTGTTCATGATAATGGATTTACTCTATCTCACAACATAATCTAGGCTAGCTTTTATTTTTCTCTCGATTGAAGCAGATGAATGACTTTCTCAAATGGTCTATACTATAGAGCCCTTCTGATTCCTAGAGAGATAAATATTGTCTTGAGAAGACTGATTATGATTTGTCCCTATCCATCACTAACATGTTGCCAGATGGTTAATATTGCTTCAAACTGGAATAAGACCACTAAACAGTGTGGATAATTGCTCAATCTAATGCACATAGAACATCTTGAGGGGTTAAAATAATCTGATTTTTTTTTTCTTTTTTTTGCTAATTAATCTTTTCTATATTCTGAAATTATTTGTATTTGTCCAATTTTTTTCGTCTTTTTTAGGTTTAGGGCGACTATTGGACTGGGGAAGCTTGGTTAGTCATTGAAAGTCTGGTGGTTATGATGGACATCAAAAGGTCTGACCATGAATACTTTTTGTAGCACACATCAGAGTTGTGCTTGTTGAAGGCCAGATTCTGTCATATTATCTCTTTGATGTGTAGATAGTTTAAGAAGCTTTTTACTTGCAAATAGATTTGTGAAAATACTTTTGACCGATGCTTGAATTGACTACAGTGAAGCCATTGTTTCAGTCCACTTATTCTGATTTGAGGTGAATTAAGTAACCTTTTTTATTTTTAAAGGGATTGGCAGTAATTTTGATTCTCAAGATACTGAGTTGTTTGACATTTTTGTCTGAAAGTAATCTACTTGCTATTGGTTAAAAGATATTTCAGAAATTCACTTCCTCAACAGTCTACATTTTTCAGAACCATAACCATGGCAAAGAGTTGTAATCTGGGTTCCCCATAGCATCTGTCACATTATGAAGGTTGGTAAGCTGTATCAAAATCCCTGGTCTCTGGGCTCATAAGATCTTAAGATTTATGTAGGGTTGGGTAGGCTTGACACAACCAATTATTTGTGTTGTGATCAAATAATAGGGCAGTTGTCTTTTTTTTTTTCTTTTTCTAGATAGTTTTTACAAGTGTAGAATTACAATCCTAGTCCTGAGTGAATTGGATTGATTACTTCAAATTAATGAACTAACGAGCCTCCTAATTCTACGGAGGATCTAAATATTTTAGCGCACAAAATTGATGGGTGCCTAGATTATTAAGGCTATTCCAAGTAATCTAATTAATACTGAGAATATTAAGAAACCTTGTCATGATACAATTAGGACGTTGGTTCAAATTACTTGGGAAATTTACAAAAATAGCCATAAAAATTTTGGCTTTTTCCATCTTAACCCCCCAAACAAACTTCTATCAACATTAGCCATAAAAAAGCCTTTGAGACCAAAATTCCCCTCTCTCTCATCTCTCCCCCAACACTCCTTCCCGTAGCCGGCCGATATCATGCAGTCGGCGATGGCTTTTAAATCAGCCATGGCGGCAGTAGAAACACGCTCCATTTCGGAGTTATATGCTGAATGTCTTTAACATTTATGTTGAGAAAGAAGAAAAGAAGATAGAATGAGAAGAAAATATACACACAGCATTCAAGCATAATTCTCTAATCTGAGTTATTACAATAATCGGTCGGAATCCACACTGAATGGATAGAGGTCAGCTCCAGACGTGGAAGAACGTGTAGGTGGCCCATAAATTGACGACGTGCTAATATCTCCTCATTGCTTCTGACTTGGTTTCATCAACTTCTGAGATACTTGAATCTGGAACTAAATTTGGAACATCAACACCGCATTCGAGCATGCTTAAGACCGAAGACATTGAAGGCTTATTTGTAGGAGAAGCACTGGCACACAGCAGGGCTACATTGATCATCACCATCAATTGTTCTTTGTCAAAATTTGAACCAAGATCTGTATCAACTAGCTCCATTAAATTTCCTTGCTCTTTCAATACAAGCGCCTGATTGAAAAGAAGTTGAAACAACATATATTTGGTTGGTGATAAATTCAAGATCAAACAATGCAAAACAAGAGATTGTAGGAGCCTAAATGTTACCCAATCTAGAAGATAAATTTTATCCTCCTTTGTCCTGGAAAAAACGTTGCTTCTACCGCTGACAATTTCTAAGGCAACAATTCCGAAACTATAGACATCCGCTTTCTCTGTTAAATGGCCCCGTGTTGCATATTCTGGTGCCATATATCCACTACAAGGTCGTGAATTTGAATATTAAATTCATATATAATGTATGAGAAGGAAAGTGGAAAACATTGATGAGAAATTAGTATGCAGCGACTCACATTGTTCCGGCAACTCGGGTGCTTATGTGGGTGTCATCTTCTTCATCCAGCTTGGCTTGGCACTTGGTGCAACAGGTGCCTGTCGCACCAAGTTTTGACGAAAGTTGTTTTGGTTTGTAAAGAAGGGTAATTTGGGAAGAAAAGCGTGTGTTTGGCTAATATTGATAGAAAAAAGTTGAGAGGGTTAATTGTGAAAATAGCAAAAATTTTATGGTTATTTTTGTAAATTTCCCAAATTACTTTGGTTTTATCTTGAGCACACATATACAGTGAGTCATGGTCAGTTGCGGCACAAAATTTTGTGCAGATGCATACAAAATATTTTACAGCACTTTAAAATATATTTTAAGAGACTGTCAACGTGAACATAGGCAAGAATAAAATCTATCTTTCTGCTGGGCAATTGTCTATATCTTGATATGGTAACTACTCTATGTGCAGTTACCAGTATCACCGTGAATACTTGACAAGTTGTTTTGCAATTACAGTAAAACTTTGATAAATAAATGTTCAATAAATTAATAACCTTAATTAAATTTTAAAAAAAAATCTTTTGGTCTCACTAAATAAATAAAATAATAACTTAAGTTGAACTATTAGACCCTTTCAAAATCCTCTTAGAAGCCTTTTTTTCATTATATTCCACCTAATGTCGGAAATACATTTTTTTTTCTATGGCATTCAATCTTATATTATGAGTATAAAAGACTTTGAGAACAAACTATCTATCTGTTGACAAATTTTTTTCCGAGTTGAAATAAGTATCTATCAGGTGACAAAATTCCCAAATGATGAAAAGAAAATATGTAACTTTGCAATGCTTGTGCAACACAATAAAATTCTCAAATGATGAATAGAAAATATGTAACTTTGCAATGCTTGTGCAACAGCCAGATTTTTTTTTTTCTTATTGAATCCTCGAATTGATTTCACTAATTTGAGTAGTTGGGACTGTTGTATGACTTGTTCTTAAATAAAAATTATTTTCATTGTTAAATTTTTTGTATCTTTCAATTTTCAATGACTTTATCACTCTTATAATTCTTCTACAATCTCCATATCGAAAGCAATTTAGATTTATTGCAAATAGATGTAGACAGTTAAAACCCTAAAATTAACAATTTAATTAATTTTTAAAAATATTGTTTACTAAAATTGTTCAGAGTTACTACTCACGCTCACTGTTTGCAGTTACTGTTCACTATTATTGTTCATCCGCATTAAAAATATTATTTTTTTAAAATAAAATAAATTGTAGAAATTAAACAACACGGATATTTTTACATGGTTTGGACTAATCAATCCTACATTTATGAGGTCACGCCCCGATATAAAGCAATTCACTAAGTTGAGATGTTACAACCTATGGATTTACCAAACTTAAGACTCTCACTTACAATTTATCACCATACAGCTTACTCAACCATAGTTTAAATCTGTTTTTCTTGAATAATTGCTACCTCTCTTGATCCACGATCCTCAAGGCACTTCGCAAAGTGATTAATAACAATTTTTTAATTCTTTAATGTCTAGTGATCTAAGATCCACATAGACTCTCCACATAGATGAAAAGAAATAGTTTCATTACAAGACTTTGAATGAAGAAGATAGGAAAACAAATCAACACAACGTTATGCACCAAATCCGGATTCTCTAAGGAGGAGGCCGAATTTTGCTTCCCTGCTTTATGCTTTGTGTTGTACTCTTTCAATTATTAAATACCTCTCTTTATATAAGCACTAGAGTTTCACAAAAATTGCAAGTCTTAAAAAACTTGGATTCTTTCCAAATAAGAGTTTATTTTCTCTTATAATTCCTATGAATCTGAATAGGAATAAATATGATATTCTTGCCTTGCTTGTCTCCCAAGAAATATCTAGAACATTTAATAAACTTATTGTTTGAACCAGCTTCTTACTTTAAATAAATCTTAAACACTAATTATAGAATTCCGTTATTAATTGACTTGCTAAATTTGACATCTAATAAAACTAGGAAACAAATAATCATAATAAATTAGAATATCATTTAATTAGGGAATTAATTTAATTAATTGCTATTACAAGATATGCAATAAATAAAATCCTAATTTAACTAGACTTGCTATAAGATACCAATTCCATAAATAATGGACTTAATGCATATCTCTATCATTCTCTTCAAACTTTGTTACTCCACGAAACTCAAGAACACTAGCTAGCGTCCCAAAAATAACAATAATCAATAATGTGAAAAAAAGTTAGATTTAGGAATTAAAAACTTTAAAGTTAAATATATTTATGATTAAAATTTTTATGTTATTTTTTTGATTAAAATAAAAAATATAAATAATTAAAATAGAGAATGTGGGTTGGTGGATACCCGCGCTGGTACCCAACAAATTTTTTCTTAATACCAAACCAATCCGTAACCCGCAGTGGATTTAAGTTGAAATACCAAACTTATCCGCAACCCACAAAATTACCTGCAGCGGGAGGGTTTTTGCTGGTAGGTTTGTGGGTAATTTTGCTATCCCTAAACAAGGTAGAGATTTTATGAAATTAATAAATGGGCGTCAACAGTCTGACTCTTATGATCTTCTTTTGAATCCTTGAGGACCCAATGAAAATATAAATTAATAAGTACTCAAATATAAAATTATTAATTTATTTAACATATAAAATTCATATTATTAAGAAGTTTTTTTATTGACAACCTCAATTTTTTTAATTAAACTATTTTCCAAACTATGCATCTAATGATTTGATACTAAAAATCGATGTATTTATGGGTTTATGTTCAATAACTTTATACAGCTGAAATATTTTATCTTCTAGGCTATTGAATTTTAAAAGTATGTGCGTCAATTTTATGTCTACATATAATGTACTTACGTTAATTTTTTAGGTTACTATGTAGATGTTCTAACATTTATTAATATCTTTTGGATATACATGACAACTTTTGAAATTCATACATAAATCTTGGTTAAAGGAGCAGTACACATACTAAGATGACACAAGTAATTTAAATATAAAACTCTTCATAAATTAGCAAACATTTATTTTCTGATAAATTAATAAATTATTTATTTATGGATAAACAAATATTCTCGCTAAGATAATCTTTTTTCTTTTACATTCCAACAATTTTATTTTATAGAGGTTTTCTGTATCATGCGTTTAATTGCTTAACGGTTCGAAAACTTGATAATGTTGAAACTCATTTTACCTAGAGGCCTGATTTAAACATTTATTTCTCATAGAACTCAACCGACATGATAATTTCTGTGACACACGATCCGTTTCGATAATTCCTCAAGTTGCGGCACTCAACCCGCAGCTTGCTAACAAGCAAGGTTTGATTTCTCTCAAGTTAGCTCACATGATGATATTTGCTGTTGAATCTGAGTTCAGAAGACGTGTTGAATTGCTCGTTATATCAAGCGCTAGATTTCAGTTATCAGTCTAACAATGGCGAAGCTTCCGACGGATATAAACATGGACATATTAAGCCGACTATCTGTTAAGTGTCTGCTGCGCTTCAAGTGCGTGTCGAAGTCATTCTGTAGCTTAATCGACAGCCAGGAATTCATTAAGATCCATCTCAAACGCTCCATTGAAACCAGCTCCAATCTCAGCCTCATTCTTTCAGGTACACCAGCTTCCATCTTACCCTCATCATGTTACTGGGACGGTAAAATCTTCTCCGCAAGCTTGGATTCTTTGAATCTTGGTCTAGAACTTGATCACCCTTTTAAGAATTGCAAAGGAGAGACTCTAATGATTGATTCTTGCAATGGATTAATTGCTCTGCAAAATGATGAAAATGACATAGCTTTGTGGAATCCAGCAACCAAGGAACATGTAATGTTACCCGAGTTTTGGAGTGATTTGAAAGATAATGTTTATGTGGTTTTTGATGGGTTTGGTTATGATGCTGTTAATGATGACTACAAAGTTGTTAGACTTATACAATTTGGTAGAGAATGTTAGGAAATTGGTGGGTGAAGCAGACACGCAGCTAAAATAAAATTGGAAGAAAATAAAGAACAAGCACACTAGAGAATACCAGAAATTACGTGGTTCGGCTTTTAGCCTACATCCACGGGCGAAGACAGAAGGAAAATATTTTACTAGTGAAAAGGAGTTACAAGTATTGTAGTATTTTAGCTCACTTCCCAAAAACCCCAATACACCCAAACTCTCTCAATCACTATAACAAGAGCTTATAAATGCAAGCTCTTGAACTCTCCTTCAACTCCCTAAATTGCTCTCTAAAAATGGAATGAATAAGCTCTTCATTTGCACTTGTATTTATAGCAAAATGATGGCCAAGAAAGTCAAAGCCGTGGGTATCAAAATCTTCTTCAAAACCGTGTTCATCAAAGCTTGGTGGGTGAAAACCGTGTTCCATCTTCAAAGCCATGTGCCACCATTCTTTGTTTATGTAAAGCTTCTAGATGCAGCTTCTAGATACAGCCGATATTGACATTCTCCCACTTGGAGATTAGATTGAGAATCAATCAATCTCCACACCATCCTTTCTGCTTCGCCATAATCATGTTGCTTACGTTTCTGCTAGGCCACAAGAGAATCTACTCCAGACAAACTTATCAGTATTTATCGGCTTGGTCAAAACATCTGCTAAGTTCTCTTTGGTATGGATTTTCTGCAAATCCACACTTCCATCTTCCATTACTTCACGAACGAAGTGATACTAAACTCCTATGTGCTTTGTCTTGGAATGAAAAGCTGGATTCCTTGCAATGTGCAAGGTACTCTGACTGTCACAAAACACAGGAATTTTCTGTTGTTTGTGCCCGAGCTCCTCCAATAATCTTTGTATCCAAATAGCTTTCTTGCAAGCTTGTGTAGCTGCCATGTATTCTGCTTCTGTTGTAGATAATGCCACAACGGTCTGCAGTTTCGAAACCCAGCTTACAGCTGCTCCCGCAAGTGCAAACACATAACCAGTAGTTGATTTCCTTTTATCAAGGTCTCCTGCAAAATCTAAATCCACATAGTCCCTGACAGTAAACTCTGATCCTCCATAACATAATGCAACATCTGAGGTTCCTCTGATGTATCTCAGAATCCTCTTCACAGCTATTAAATGCTCTCCACTAGGATTCGCCGTGTATCGACTGACTGCTCCCACTGCTTGTGCAATGTCCGATCTTGTACATATAATAGCGAACATTAAACTTCCCACTGCTGATGCATACGGTACTCGAGACATCTCCTTCCTCTCCGCTTCATTGCTAGGACACATACTTGAGGATAATTTGAAATTAACAGGAAGTGGGGTAGAAATTGACTTATAATCTTGCATGTTAAAGCGTCGCATGATTTTCTTCAAGTAATTCTTTTGCGAAAGCCAAATCTTCTTATTATTTCTGTCTCGGTGAATTTGCATCCCTAGAATCTTATTTGCTGGTCCCAAGCCCTTCATTTCAAACTCCCTAGCCAACTGTGCCTTCAATTCTTGGATTCGATCTTTGTTGGGACCTGCTACCAACATGTCATCCACATACAACAGCAAAATGATGAAATCATTATCTTCAAACCTCTTGTAATATGCACAATGGTCTGAACTGAGTCTGTTGTATCCAAGGCTCATAATGAAGGAATCAAATCTCTTATACCAACACATCGGCGCCTGTTTGAGACCGTATAGAGATTTGTTCAACTTGCAAACCAAGTTCTCCTTTCCTGTTTCTGCAAAACCTTTTAGTTGGAGCATAGATATTTTTTCTTCAAGTTCTCCATGAAGAAATGTGGTTTTCACATCTAACTGCTCTAGATGTAGGTCAAATATAGCACACATTGTCAAGACTATTCTGACTGTTGTGAGTCGAATCACAGGCGAAAATATCTCGTTGAAGTCAATGCCTTCTTTCTGAGCATATCCTTTCACCACCAATCTTGCACGATACCGCTCCACTTGGTCATTGCCATCACGCTTGATCTTGTAGACCCATTTGTTTCCAATGGCTTTTCTTCCACGTGGTAGTGGTACAAGTTCCCATGTCTTGTTTTTGTGTAGAGCTTCAATTTCTTCCTGCATTGCTGTCATCCACAAAGCAATATCTGAGCTTTCTAAAGCTTCATGGAAAGTTAATGGCTCTCCATCCTCCGTTAGAAGACAGTATGCAACGTTGATCTCTGTGACATACTCCGAGTGCCATGTTGGTGGTCGTCTCTTACGAGTTGACCGACGAACTTCTGTAGCCTCGGACTCGACTGGTTCTTGTTCCTCGTTCTCTGGTGCTGCTTCAGAAGAATCTGAATCTTCTAGATTATTTTCCACATATACTGGCACGATCTCTGACTTTTCTTTTGTAGTGCCATCATCCTCATCTCTCCTTTGCAGTTGATCTTCTACAAAGATAACATCTCTGCTGATGACGATCTTGTGGGCAGTGGGGTCCCACAGACGATACCCCTTTACTCCATCAGCATACCCCAAGAAGATACATCTTCTAGATTTTGGATCCAGCTTTGTTCTTTCTTGGGCATTGTACATCACGTACACAAGACATCCAAATGCATGTAGGTAAGAATAATCAGCTGGCATTCCAATCCACATCTTCATTGCTGTCTTTAGCCCAATAGCTGTAGATGGCGATCGATTTACTATATAACAGGCAGTTTTGGCTGCTTCTGCCCAGAATGAATTGGGTAGGCCAGCAGTTCTCAACATAGCTCTTATTCTTTCTGTAAGAGTTCTGTTCATCCGCTCTGCCACTCTATTTTGTTGAGGAGTGTATGCCACCGTGAACTGCCTCTGAATACCTTCTTGTTTACATAAAGCAAGAAACTCGCTGTTTGTATATTCTCCACCATTGTCTGTCCTCAAGCACTTGATCTTTTTACCAGATTCAAGTTCCACCCGCGCTTTGTATTCTTTAAACACAGGAAATACATCTGACTTTTTCTTAATTGGATACACCCAACATCTTCTGGAATAATCATCAATGAAAGTCACCGTGTACTTTGCACCTCCCATGGATATATCCGGCGATTCCCAAACATCAGAATGAATCAAGTCTAGAATGCATTTACTTCTAGCAATAGATCTACTGAATTTTAATCTATGCTGCTTACTTGTAACACAATGCTCGCAAAATGGTAAACTTACCGATTTGAGCCCCGGAAACAATTTTCGTTCAGAGAGAATCTTCAAACCTTGTTATGACATGTGACCAAGTTTGAGATGCCACATCATCGTTAACTCTTCTCCATTTGATGCGACACACGCATCAGCCTCTTGTAGTGTTTCTCCTTTAAGCATGTATAAATTAGCACCGATCTTTTCTGCCTTCATCAATACAAGCGTGCCTTTAACAATCTTCATAATTCCATTCTCCACAGGAGTTTTGTACCCATGACTATCCATTTGTCCCAAAGACAATAGATTTTTCTTCAGGCCGTTGACATGTCGTACTTCCCCAATTGTACGAATTGTACCATCAAACATTTTTATTTTGATAGTACCAATACCAGCGATCTCTAAGGCATGATCATTACCCATATATACAGATCCTCCTGAGATAAGTTCATATGTGTGGAACCATTCTCTTCGAGAGGTCATGTACCAAGTAGCTCCTGAGTCTATAAGTCAGACATCAGACAATCGTTTTCTGCCTTCTGAAACAGTTGTTTCCTCGCTGTAGAGTATTTCGCCATCATCCAAGGTACTTGCTACACATCCCTGAGCATTTGATGACTCAGGTTCTTTGCCCTCCCTTTTCTTCTGGTTACTCCAACACTCTTTCTTGACGTGCCCTTTCTTGCCACAGTTGTAGCATTTAACATTCTTCTTACTTCTGGATTTTGATCTACCATGATTTTGACTCCCACTGGGGCCACGTTCCATTGATCTCCCTCTCGTCACCGATAGCGCTTCTGCTTGCTGCGAACTTGCTTGTCTGTTTTCCTTATTTTTCCGCCTGCTCTCCTCATTTAATACGGAGGCTGCAACATCGTCGAAAACTAGACTCTCCACTGGATTGTTGTTCGTCGGGTTGATGATGAGTTGATCATACGAATCTGGTAGACTTTGAAGTAGAAGCTCTGCACGTTCATTTTCCTCTATATTATGACCCAACGTTGTGAGTTGTGAAAATAGAGTCTTCAATGTGTTGATGTGGTCGGTCACCATTGTAGATTCCGTCATTCGAAGAGTATAGAGTTTTCTCTTCAATAAGATTTTGTTGTGTAATGACTTGGCCTCATACAATTTTGTGAGTGTTGAGTGTTAGAAAATGCATATTTATAAAGGAGAAAACCGTCATTTTACATTTCAAGTCTTACTAACAACCCTTACTTTTATGTATTTAACCTTCTTGTGATTTAATTACATGTGTTTTATTTTAATTAAGTATTTTATGTATTTTAGGGGCATTATAGTCATTTCACAATAAAGGAGAGATCAGACGGCAAAACGGACATCACTTTTGAACTCAGGACAGTCGAAAACCTTAGGAGGAGCATAAAAGGAAAAATGGCACTATTCATATGTACGGTACTATTCACGTGTACGGTACTAACTACGTTACTGTTCACATAGACGGATCGATGACGTGGCATTGACCGATGATGTGGCATTGACTGATGAGGTGTCACGATCCTGTTGGGCTAAAATTCTTATGTACTGTTGATGGTGACGTGGCAGCATATCAGTGGATGAAAAATCTCGCGTACGGTACATGCATCACACAGGATTATTTTCAACCAAACCGCGTTACTGTTCATCCGAGTCAAACCGCGTTACTGTTCATCCGAGTCAAACCGTGTTACTGTTCATCCGCGTGGTCAAACCGTGGACTGTTGACTGATGACGTGGCGCAATCCTGAGCGTCCAAACTGTTTTTAATCCGATGGCCATGATTTACTCCATGTATCTATAAAAAGGGGGCCTCCCCCCCCCCTAATTTGATATCTCTGAATCCATTTTTGGACTCCATTTTCTGTAATTCCCTCTCCATCTTGTATTTTCTTCGTATTTTAATAAATTTCAATTTTGCCCCTAGTTCAATTATGAGTGGCTAATTTTCTTTCAAGCTTGGGTTGAAGGTGAAGTCTCAACATGTGTCATGGGCTTAATTTGGTAAATTTATTTTCTCTTCCCCTCTAGTTTTTGTGGATGTTTTGACTTCTCGTCGACAAATAATACTAATCTTGTCTAGTACCGCCTTGGTTTCACCGGCCCTCTAGTACAAGGTTATTATTATTTGGCACGATAAGCCCTTAGCATCATATTGATTAGAGTGTGGTTCATGAGGTGTGGATTCCCCCCTCATGATTTAATTGGCATTAATACGGATTATTTAGCCCATGATGCATGTTGATACGGATCCAGATACCCAAGTACGTCATTTTAATAGAATTTTCTTCAATTTATTCTCGCCATTTCAATTCCAAATTTAGAATTTATTCTCGCCATTTTAATTTAAGTTTTAGCATATTCCAAATCATTTCCACCATAAATCCAACAACCCATTTACAAAATTAATTCTACACACAATTAAAATCCACCTCCTCGTGGGATCGACACTCGTCACCATTAGTCTATACTACAATAGATTCGTGCGCTTGCGAGTACATTAAAATTTGCACAACAGTGAGAGTATCCCATATTTCCTTCGCCGTATTTTTCTCTGCCACACTAGATAATACTCCATCCGCAAGTGCCAAGTGTAGATCAGAAATGGCGTTGCCGTCTACCTTGTTCCATTTGTCATCAGTTATCTCCATGGGCCTTTCTCCAATTGCTGCCAAACAATTATTTTTCCTCAATACAGCTTTCATCTTCATTTTCCACAACGAAAAATTATTTCCGTTAAACTTCTCAATTTCATACTTTGCCGCCATTTTGTTGATAAATACTGCACACAAGCTAGTATATCACCTTGAATAGTTGTGAGTATGTGTGAGAATGCACACCAGGAAAGTTCCCAGGAAAGACTAGAGGGGTCACAATGGTCCCACTTAAAACCCAGACTCCTTAAGCTCTTATCGCCTTTGTGACAAAACTTTCCTAGACATGTACAAAACCACAGTTACTTTATTCACACCACTATTCCCTGCTTTGCACCGCCAAATTCTTGGATCGCTTCCACCGTTTCAGGTGAATAGTACCGTATATGTGAATAATACCATATACGTGAATAGTACCGTCTATGTGATTAAAACCATATACGTGAACAGTACCGTATACGTGAATAGTATCGTATACGTGTACAGTGCCGTATACGTGAATAGTACCCCTTACGTGAACAGTTCCTGACTCCAAAAAATACAATCAATAGCTCTGATACCACTGTTAGGAAATTGGTGGGTGAAGCAGACATGCAGCTAAAATAAAATTGGAAGAAAATAAAGAACAAGCACACTAGAGGACACCAGAAATTACGTGGTTCGGCTTTTAGCCTACATCCACGGGCGAAGACAGAAGGAAAATATTTTACTAGTGAAAAGGAGTTACAAGTATTGTAGTATTTTAGCTCACTTCCCAAAAACCCCAATACACCCAAACTCTCTCAATCACTATAACAAGAGCTTATAAATGCAAGCTCTTGAACTCTCCCTCAACTCCCTAAATTGCTCTCTAAAAATGGAATGAATAAGCTCTTCATTTGCACTAGTATTTATAGCAAAATGATGGCCAAGAAAGTCAAAGCCGTGGGTATCAAAATCTTCTTCAAAACCGTGTTCATCAAAGCTTGGTGGGTGAAAACCGTGTTCCATCTTCAAAGCCATGTGCCACCATTCTTTGTTTATGTAAAGCTTCTAGATGCAGCCGATATTGACAGAGAAAGTGTCGAATATACTGAAGTTGATGTTTATAGTTTGAGAACTAATTCTTCGAGACGGATCAGAGTCGACGCCCTTGGAATGGTACATTTGCGGATGGTCATGTGCATTGGTTGGTCACGAACAATCCTGAAGATGATATTGCAAATCTGATTGTCGCGTTTGATCTAAAAAGTGAGGAATTTCACGAAGTGCCACTGCCTCATCTAGAGAATAGAAACGAAGTACTTGTTATGTTTGTGGGTACTCTTAGTGGACGTCTCTATTTCTGTTGCTTGTATGATCATTCACGACCTGTCAATGTGTGGGTAATGAAGGAATCTTGGACAGAAGCTTTTTCTGTTCCCCGGAGAGTTGGCGATTATGTGAAACCATTGGCTTATTCAAAGAGCGGAGGCAAAATTTTAATGGATAATTGTGAATATGCTGAAGATGAAGATGATATAGATATATGGGAACTTTTTTGGTATGACCTACAAAATCAGAGAGCTGCTGCGGATCAAGTGACGATTCACGGTGTGCCGCAAGGTTGTCGTGATACAATTGTTTGTGTAGATAGTCCTGTTTCACTAGCTGCTTATGCAGGAAGCGGCGTGGCAGGCAGAGAAGGAAGAATGAGTTAGAAGAGGTAAAACAACGTGAAGCTATAATATTTTTGTTGAAGCAAGTACAATACTTAATCGCTTGAATGCTAGTCCCTTTAGTTTTCATGATTATGGCTTCACTCTATCTCGCAACATAATCTAGGCTAAGGTTGTTTAACTTTTATTTTTCTCACTATTGAAGCGGATACTTAAATGACTTTCTCATATGGTCTATACTATTGAGCCCTTCTGAAATCATAGAGAGATAAGTATTGTCTTGAGTAGACTGATTATGATTTGTCCCTGTACATACTACATTCTTTGCAGCGCTTACTTATAGACTGATGGTTAATATTGCTTCAAAATGGAATAAGACCATGAAACATAGTGAATAATTGTTCAATCTAACACACGTAGGACATCTTGTGGAGTTAAAATAATCTGATTTTTTTTCTAATACTTTTATATATTCTGAGGTTATATGTATTTGTCTGACGTTTTTCGGTTTTTCAGGTTTAGGATGGCTATTGGATTGGGAAACTTGGCTAGTCGTTGGAAAGTCTGGTGGTTATGATGGCCATTGAAAATGTTTCATCAATACTTTTTGCGGCACACATCAAAGTTATGCTCGTTGAAAGCTAGATTCTGTCATATCATCTCTTCGTTGCGTAGATAGTTTTAAAAGCTTTTACTTGCAAACAGAGTTGTGAAAGTACTTTTGAAAAACGCTTGTTATTTTCTTGGATTGACATGCTTGTATGATTCACTGTGGACTACTACTGATTCAGTGATGAATTTAAAAAGGTTGTCTTTCAGGTTAAATTTTGCTCAACCCCCATTTAAATCGTCGTTCATCAAATTCCCCTCAGAATTTTGGGAAGTCATTATGGAACCCCATTCCGTTAGTTTGACCTTTAAGTTGATGGTTGAGCATAGTTAACTGATGAATATTCCTGTTTGCTTCTGATGTAATCTAACAGTACTTAAAAGGCAAAAGTGCCTTCAACTTCTGTGTGTGTGTGCATATATGTGCATAGCTATATATATATATTTATAGAATTTGAAGCTGGTGAACCGAAACCACACTAGTGAAATCAAATAACTTGAGAGAATTTCATTCATGAAAAGGTAATAATGTATATATAATAGAATAAAACTTCATTAATTAATCTGAACTTCTACTAATTGAAAAGATCTAAATTAACAAGAGCAAAACAAAGCTCATTAATATTTTTGTGACGTCTTCTGAAAGCATAGAGTTGCACCATGGTTCCATCTTGAAGAGCATTCTCAGAGTCGCCCACAACTTGTTTATGCCAAGTTCCACGCCATGTTCCACTGAGATTATAAGTGGAGGCGTTGTTCATGTGCCCCTTCCTTAATGTCACATTCGTCACCTTACTCACGCATGGGTGGATCAATCTAACCTTGTGTATCGGTTGGTTCCTATCAACAAGTAACTCCTCCTCCTCCGCCTCAAGGAAATCATTCATTATCTGTCCTTCTGGTATAGAGAATCGATCGTATTGGCTTCCTGTATCACTTTGTGTCAATTTTTTCTGAATGACCAGCACAACATTTGACCCACCCATTCCCCTTATCCTGTTCCTGAAACTTGCCGGCAATTCAGGAACCACTATTTGTGCTGTTGCTGAGGCACCGTTTTGATTGTCGACCATCATCATTCTATGATTAATAGACACAAACGATTCGAGGAAATCAAACAAAGATATTCAAGAAAGCTTTACCGTTAATGTTGTGGCCATCCCTTTTTTGAAGTATATATAGAGTTGGTTAATCCTAGGCCTTATGAGAAAAGGATTAACTAATATCGTAGTCCTTGTAGGATATTAGTTAATCCTCGTATTTCCGATAGTGTAGCTAGAGATTTCCGAGCAATTAATCCGAGAATTAGTTTGATTGATTACCTGGCCGCCTAAAACTTTATTTCCTGTAGGGCGTTTTAGAATAATTAGGAAACTAATTTGAAGTACCCACGTAAAACAAGAATTAATTTATTTATTTGTTTATTTAGTTTTCTCAAGTTTTTGGATGCCCACCTCACTTAGGATTAAGAAGAATCAAAGAATTATGCGTAAATTTGTTGAAATTGGTCATTTTTAAGGAATATTAAAAATAAAAATAAAACTCCTACAAGAACGAGAGAATAAAAATCAGTGAGAAACGTGTTAACTTATTAAAGAACGAGAGAATAAAATTCCTACAAGAGCGAGAGAATAAAATTCCTACAAGAGCGAGAGAATAAATGTCAGTGAGAAAGACGTTAGCTTACTAAAGATCGTTATCCGTAATACATTGGTCTGTTATCTTTTATAATCTCTTGTTCTGCTTCTCTTCTTGGTCTACGTTAGCTCCTTTTCAGATACTAATGAAGTGAAGTTGGGTCTGTACTACGAGTCTTTGCTTCGATTTAGTGCAATTCCATTATCAATTACTTGGTTAAAATCTTTGAAGATGAAGCTCTACAACTTATTTATTACCCACCGTTGAACTTCATCTTTTCCCCTGGGGTACAAGCAGAGAATTCTATGCAACGCCGTAAAGACGGTATAGAGTTAATCAGATACTCGCAAATAGTAACAATGAGCTGCACACAGATAGATAACGCAGCTAGTAAGGTTCTACGAACTTAATTATAGGCGAAGTTGCAAGGATCTATAAAATCATATACAACGCGTCGTGAATGATCATAGACGACAAACGACCGGTCATCCTATCTATTATTGTAACTGGCATGAGTAAATAGTATGCAATGGCGCATACCATTTACGGCTCATCGTTTATATGTTGAGGGAAAATGACGCATTGTTGGCCAAAGGCCAACTAGATGCAAGATTTGGCCAACTAGATGCAAGAGGACGTGACGTCCTATTGGTTTCTTGCCAAACAAAGCGTCATTCGCAGCATTGAATTCCAAATGATTTTAGTGAATGTAAGCGATTGTTTGTTTCTTTAGCAGTTACGTGGAACAATAATCATTACAATTGTAATTGTTTAAAAAGACATAGAAAAGTACACGCACACACAAAAAAAAGGGGAGTCATCATGATGTTTGTGTTCCAATTTGAGTCCTGACTATTGTGGGAAGATGATCTATTAGGTTACTAGTTATATAATTATTAAAATCATTTATTTGCCATCCAATAGATGAGTTACACAATAGTAATTATAATAACAATTCAAATTACAACTATAGCTGGTAATTACACAATAACTATGTTTATATGTTTACAGTAAAATAACAAGATAACAAACTTCAATGATAGAAATACATCATTGCACCATAAAAAAAACTTTTTCTTCTTCATATTCGTTGCGAATGAAAGGTTGTGTTGCCATTAGTGTACTTACTTTGTTTAGGAACTAACACGGGCTGTTACAAATTGCCAAAATGACGTTCGTTATTTCTTATCCTTAGTATTATTATTATCTGTTATAACAGTAACAATAACAATGAAAAAATAATAATTATTATTATTATAATAAAATAATAATCATAACAACAAGAGTTATACTGATGGTTCTGAAAATAACAATAGTAGTGATAATCAATATTGAAAATATTTTAAGTGGCATAAACGTGTTGGATGATTTCTCGTTTATGGTTTCATACTAAAACGACCTATCACGAAGAAGCGAAGTAGAAACATGACCGGTCATCTTGTATATTATTGCAACCGACATGTGTAAATAGTTTGCATTGCTGCATACTATTTACAACTCGTCGTTTATGTTTTTGAAGTGAAACAACCAATCATTTCACTTACTAGATGAAGATGACACGACATCATCTCGGTTTATTTTTCAGACGATGCATCATCTGCAGTGTTGAATTCCCACTTCACTTACTTAAAACAAGAATTAATTTATTTATTTAGTTTTGTCAAGTTTTTTGGATACCCAATTTACTTAGGATTAAGAAGAATCAAAGACTTATGCGTAAACTAGTCGAAATGGTCCAATTTCAAAAGAAAAATGAATATGTTTGTGGAAATTGGTCATTTTAAGGAGTATTAAAAATAATAATAAAATTAAAACTCCTAAAAGAACGATAGAATAAAAATCAATGAGAAAGATATTAACTTCTTATTGACTAATAATATGAATTTCTACTTATTAATTAGGGAAATTATCATTCATATACCCTATAGATACTCTGTTATCAAAAATACTACAACACTTTAAGGGTATATCAATTGTCCACCCTAAGTTGAGAAAATGTATATGCCGTCCACCAAACTGTTACTTGCCATTTAAATAGGATAACGCCAGAGGGGTAATTTAGTCTTTTCATAAGATACAAGTGATAATAAAAGAATTTAAGGGTATACAAGTGATAATTTTTAAGGGTAAAATCGTCAATTCACTATCATTCCATTAACTTTCAAACGGCAATTAACGGTTTGGTGGTCGGCAGATAACTTTTGCCAATTTAGGGTAGACGATTGATACACCCTCAAAGTGTTGTAGTATTTTTGATAACAGAGCATCTATAGGGTATAAGAATGATAATATCCCTATTAATTAACAAAATCTATATTGATGAGAGGAAAACAAAGCTCAATATATATTATTATTCTGAAGTCTTCTAAAGGCATAGAGCTGCACCATGGTTCCATATTGAAGAGCATTCTCAGGGTCCCCCACTACTTAATTATGTCGTGCTTTAATGAGATTAAGATTTTATTTGAGATTAAGATTTTATTTGAGATTGAGGTGTTGTACCTCTTAAGATATAGCTATTGAAAAGTCAGTCCACCAAAGCTGATTTTTCCATACAATTTGGCTTGGCAAATTGGAGGTTGGTGCACAAATATTTGACAAATTGAAGCCATGCATGCATGAAGATTTTGGTGCCCACCAAAGTTGATTTTTCATTCTAAATTCAATTTGTCAAACTAGCAAATTGTAGCCAAATTGGAAAGCTATAGGTAAGCATTGCTTCCCTATAAATAGAGAGGAGAGGAAGAGCTTCAAATCCATCCCAGAATTGTGAGAGTTAAGACTTGAGAGTAATTGTAAGTAAAGCAATTTGAGAGATTTAAGAGAACTTTTACTTGAGTGCTCTAATGAGGATCTATTTGGGTGTATTAGGTATTGGGTTTTGAGAGTTTTTTTCAATTTTGTAAATTCCCATTTATTAGTAAAATTATCTTCTAGTATTTGCCCGTAGACGTACGCTATAGTCGAGTCACGTAAATTATTATGTCCTATTTTTTCTTTATATTTATTTGTCACATTTATATTTTTCTAGAAGTAGCAGTCACCATAATATTAGTAATTGCTCAACTCATGCTTACGCAACAACAACTGTTGTCGAAAAAAGGTATAACTATGAAACAAATGTTAATAGTATGTAGGAAATGCAATTTTTAAATAATTATTTTGATAAAACTATTAAAGATATAATATATTTTTCATCATACAAGTAAAAAATCATATCAACATAACTTTTTAGCTGCAGCTATGCAACCTCAATCCCAAACAAAGCCTAAAAATATAGGTGTTGTCTATGTTTCATTTCTTCAATGTCATGTTCGTCACCTTATTCTTCTATGGCTAAATCAATTTACTATTTTCTATTGGTTGCTTTCTATCAACAAATATCTCCTCCTATTCAGCCTCTAGAAAAATATCTACTGAGTGAATGCAGTTTATTACTTGAATTAATTAACTACTTTTCAAATTCTAAGGAGGATTAAAGGTTTTAGCTTGCAATGAAGAGTACGTAGACATTATTAACATGTTCCAATGAGATTAATCAATCTAATTAATATTGAGATAAATCTTGTCCTGATACAATAAGGCGTTGTTCTGAGCGAAAATGGTTTATTAACTTGGATTTGTTAGTACAGCATCTACCGTATGCGAAATTAGGGTAAAAGCTCGTTTAGTCCCTATATTTTGAAGTTAGTACCTGTTTAGTCCCTATATTTTTAAAAATACCTCAAATCATCCCTACCATTAAATTATTGACACTTTTGCCATTATCTTTTGTTCCTTTTAACTTATTTTTATAATATTGCCCTATTATAATAATTTTTTAGATATTATTAAAAAGAAAAAATAACCCTATTATAATAATTTTTTTAGACATTATTAAAAAGAAAAAAATAAATTACCAGTTTAACACCAAAAAATAAAATAAAATAAAATAATATATATTAATTTTTGTGGAACACACTCTTGAGATAAAATATTAATTTTTCTAAAAAAATTGATAATGTAATTTTTTAAGATATTAATTTTTTAGACATACGTGAGCTTCCACAAAAATTAATATATACCTTTTTTGTTTTTATTTTATTTTTGAGTTTAATTTGATAATTTAATTTTTTATTAATATCCAAAAAAGAAACATTATTGTAAAAATGTAATATTGTAAAAGCAAGTTAAAAATAATAAAAAATAATGGCATAAGGGTCAATATTTAGTAGCAGGGATGTTTTGAGGTGTTTTTAAAAATACAGGGACTAAATGGACATTAACCTCATAATATAGGGACTAAACAAGCTTTTACCCTGCGAAATTAATTATTAGTATGACCATAAAACCTTGTAAAGTTGCTTTGCAATTATCACGTACTTAAGTGCTCGAAGGTTGGTTATATTGAAATTATTTTAGCCTCGAGGCCTGACTTAGAAACATTGATTGATAAATGGGACACATGATCCGCATAGATAACTTCTGGAGCCGCTTAAAACCTGCCAACAAGCAAGATTTGATTTGTCTCAATTTATCCCGAATGATAATATTTGCGATTGTTCTGAATTTAGAAGATGTGTTGAGTTTGTCGGTGTGTCAAGCACTAGCTTTCATTTAATCATTTGTCAGTTACGTAATTGTAGTCAGAATAGTTTGTTAGCGAAATGATGAATGAGGATAAAAAATAATAATAATAATTCTCTGAAAGTTTTTAAATTTTGTTAATTTAAAATAAAAAATTTAAGTAAATGATTTTATTTTTAATTATAATTATTGAAAACTTATGATAGAAACTTATGGAAAGGCCCTGATTTGAGATATAAATGAAAAAAAAAAACTATATATATTATAAGATATATGGAAAAAAAAAAAAAAAGAGGAAACACAATTTCACGGAAGCTGAAAGTTCATCTCATTCACGGCTAAATTTGAGAGAGCGAAAAGCCAAAAGCCCACGACCCTTTCTCAAGCATTTTATCAAACATCTCGTGTTCATAACTGCCTGTAACTACGGCTAACAATGGCGGGGCTCCCGACGGATATAAACATTGACATACTAAGCCGGCTATCCATTAAGTGTCTGCTGCGTTTCAAGTGCGCGTCGAAGTCGTTTTGTAGCTTAATCGACAGTCAAGAATTCATAAAGATCCATCTCAAACGCTCCATTGAAACCAACACCAATCTCAGCCTCATTCTTTCAGGTACACCAGCTCCTATCTTACTCTCATCACGTTACTGGGGCGGTAAAATCTTCTCCGCAAGCTTGGATTCTTTGAATCTTGGTGTAGAACTTGATCACCCTTTTAAGAATTGCAAAGGGAGGACTCCAATTATTGATTCTTGCAATGGATTGATTGCTCTCAAAAATGATGAAAATGGCATAGCTTTTTGGAATCCATCAACCAAGGAACATCTAATACTACCCAAGTTTTGGGGTGATTTGAAAGATAAGGTTCACAGGGTTGTTGATGGGTTTGGTTATGATGCTGTTCATGATGACTACAAAGTTTTCAGACTTGTACAATTTGTTAGAGAAAATGTCGAGTATACTGAAGTTTCTGTTTATAGTTTGAGAAGTAATTCTTGGAGACGGATCAGAGTCGACTTCCCTTACTATATTCTTCACGGTTGGGATGGTACATTTGCGGATGGTCATGTACATTGGTTGGTAACGAACAATCCTAAAGATGATATTGAAAATCTGATCGTCGCATTTAATCTAGAAAGTGAGGAATTTCAAGAAGTGCCACTGCCTCATCTAGAGGATAAAAAGAATGTACTTGTTATGTTTGTGGGCAATTTCAGTGGATGTCTCTATTTCAGTTGCCTTTGTAATTACCCACAACCTGTCGATATATGGGTATTGAAGGGGTGTTGGACTAAAGCGTTTTCTTTTCACCGAAGTGTTGGCGATTATGTGAAAGCATTGGCTTATTCAAAGAGTGAAGACAAAGTTCTAGTGGATAAGTTTAAGTATGGTGAAGAAGATGATGATATAAATAGATGGGAACTTTATTGGTATGACCCACAAAGTCAGAAAGCTGCTGATCAGGTGACGATTCATGGTGTCCCGCAAGGTTGTCGTGATACACTTGTTTGTGTAGATAGTCTTGTTTCACTAGCTGCTTATGCAGGAAGAGGTGTGGCAGGCAGAGAAGGAAGAATGAGTTAGAAAAGGTAAAATAACATGAAGTTATAATATTTTTGCTCGAGCAAGTACAATACTTCATTACTTGAATACTAGTCACTTTAGTTTTAGTGATAACGGATTTACTCTTATCTCGCAACATAATCTAGGTTAAGGTTGTTTAAGGTTTATTTTTCTCACTATTGAGGCAGGATAGATAAATGACTTTCTCATATGGTCTATAGTATAGAGCCCTTGTGAATCACAGAGAGATAAATATTTGTCCTGAGTAGACTGATTATGATTTGTCCCCGTGCATTCTTCGCAGCACTTACGTATGGCCTGATGGTGAATATTGCTTCAAATTGGAATAAGACCATGAAACAGAGTGAATAATTATTCAATCTAATGCACATCGGACATCTTTGGGAGTTAAAATAATCTGATTTTTTTTATCCTATTATTTTCTATATTCTGAGATTATATGTGTTCGTCCGATGTTTTTCATTTTTTCAGGTTTAGGGTGGCTATTCGATTGGGAAGCTTGGCTAGTCTTTGGAAAGTCTGGTGGTTACAATGGCCATTACAAAAGGTTTCATTAATACTTTTTGTAGCACACATCAAAGTTATGCTTGTTGAAAGTCAGGTTCTGTCATATTATCTCTTTATTGCGCGGATAGTTTTAGAAGCTTTTACATGCAAACAGAGTTGTGAAAGCACTTTTGACAGACGCTTGTTATTCCTTAGATTGACATGCTTGTATGATTCACTGTGGAACTACTAATTCAGTGATGAATTTAAAATGATTGTCTTTCAGGTTAAATTTTGCTTAGCCCCCACTTAAATCAACATTCATCAAATTTCCCTCAGAATTTTGGAAAGTCATTCCGTTAGTTTGACTTTTAAGTTGATGGTTGACCATTGTTAACTGATCAATATTCATGTTTGCTCCTACTGTAATCTAACAGTACCTAAAAGGCAAAAGTGCCTGAAAACTTTTTGTGTGTGTGTGTGTGTGTATATATATATATATATATATATATAGTCCTATTCTAGTGCGGACGCCCTCATTTTTTCTTTTTTTATGCTGACATTCTTTTAAGTCATGGGGTTTAAGAGAGTATCCGCATTAAAAAAAATGAGGGCGCCGAACCTAAGAATGATTTTATATACATATATATAGAATTTGAAGCTAATGAACCAAAACCACACTATGAAATCAAATAATTTGAGAGAATTTCATTCATGAAAAGATAATAATGTATATATAATAGAATAAAACTTAATTAGTTAATCTGCATATCTACTAATTAAGAAGATCTAAATTAACAAGAGCAAAACAAAGCTCATTATTAGTATCCTGAAGTCTTCTGAAAGCATAGAGTTGCACCATGGTTCCATCCTGAAGAGCATTCTCAGCGTCGCCCACAACTTGTTCATGCCAAGATCCTCTGAGATTATATTTACAGGCATTGGTCATGTGCCACTTCTTTAATGTCACATTCGTCACCTTACTCACACATGGGTGGATCAATCTTACATTATGCATTGGTTGGTTTCTATCAACAAGTAACTCCTCCTCCTCCGCCTCAAGAAAATCATTCATTATCTGTCGTTCTGGTATGGAGAATCGAGGATTGGCTTCTTGTATCACTTTGTGTCAATTTTTTGCTGAATGACCAGCACAACTTTTGAACCGCCCATCTCCTCAATCTTGTTCTTGCAGCTTGCCGGCATCTCCGGTACCACCGCTTGTGCTGCTGCTGCTGCAGCACCGTTTTGATTGTCGACCATCATCATTGTATGATTAACAGACACAAACGATACAAAAGAAATTGAACAAAGATATTCAAGAAAGCTTTACAGTTAATGTTGTGGCCATCCTATTTATGAAGTATATGTAGAATTAAGTAATCCTAGTCCGTATGAACAAAGGATTTTAGCGCCAAATCTAATTCTCAGATTATTCGAAATATTTGTGTCCTGATACAATTAGAACTTGGCAACATCATCAAATTATCACCGCTAGGGGGTCTTGGCGCCAAAATTGGTCTTTAGGGTGAAGGGCTCTTTCCGACAGTGTAGAGATTTCCGAATAATTAATCTGAGAATTAATTAGTTTGATTACTTGGCCGCCTAAAACTTTGGTTCATGAAGGGCGTTTTGGAATAATTAGGAAACTCATTTTAAGTGCCCCCAAGACTAGCCTAGCCTAGTATTAGTTCTCTTAGTTAATTTATGTAGTTTTCTCAAGTTTTTTGGATGCCCACTTCAGTTAAGATTAAGAAGAATCAAAGACTACCAAATGGTTGTGGATCAGTTGGCAGCGCAGGCTGAGTTTGTGGGAAGAGCTCTCGGGTTCGATCCCCACTAAACACGTCATTTGCGAGGGGTAAAGAGCCTTAACTGTGACTACACCCCGAATTCGGATTAGTCGGGACCCAATGCAGTTGCCGGATACTGAATGGCTTACACCAAAAAAAAAAAAAAAGAATCAAAGACTTGTGTATGCGTACATTTGTGGAAATTGGTCATTTTTAAGAATATTAAAAATTAAAATAAAATTAAAACTCCTGCAAGAACGAGAGAATAAAAATCAGTGAGAAAATTATTAACTTACTAAAGATCATTATATACATAATTCATTGGTCTATTGTCTTTTAATTTTTATAATCTCCCGTTCTGCTTCTGTTCTTGCTCTACTTTAGCTTCTAGAACTTCACCTTCAGAAACTAATAAAGTAAAGTTGGGTCTGTACTACCGACTACCTTTGTTTCCATTAATTCGGTGCCAACTTTATTATCAATTACTTGGTTAAAATCTTTGAAGATGATGAACTACAGCACCTTCAGTTGCCATACAAGCACAGAATACGTACAAACAGTATACAGAGGCACAATTAAGTGTAGACAGATAAATAAAGTAGCTAGTAAGGTTGAAGGAACTTAATTAGAGACAAAGTAGTAAGGATCTACAAAATCATATATTGGCAACAACCAATATTTAGTGAAATTAGATAGATAAAGTGGTGAATTTCTTCTTCTGTTTGCTTAGATCTAAAGACAGTGATGGAAACCAAGATTTTAAGTCAACATGACCCGTAATATACAAACAGCAGCTTATATAATTCATATACAGGATTGTTAGCAATAAGCTAATAACCGATATTTTTAAAAATCCAAATCAATAAAAGGTCGAAACAACTACCTTAGATGTATAAAACAGAAAAATGTTATCCAATCAAATCTGGACAGAACAAAATACAAAGAATACAAGGCTTACACGGAACAATTAATTCCTCTTCTCAGTGCAGACTTGACAGCAATTCGGGTATTATCTCTGCACTGTTCATTTTGTGCAAATCCACTCCACTAGCTCCGCCAACCTAATGTCAAAAAACCTCAACAAAATATGCTTTTATGAGAGCTAAGACGATCCATAAAGACCCACCAAGAATAACAGTATAGTTCTCAAGTGATAAAATTACCTATAATGATGGCAAGGGATAAAACACACCTTAATTTGCATGATCCAAGGCAAGCAGCGTACAACAATTAATGATGCGGATTTAAACCATATACCATTCAGTTAATATCTCACCTCTTTGCATGAGCCAAGTATTTGTGGCATCAATTTAACCTAAAAATTAAAGTCAGGAATTAATACTAATTTAAGTACCACATCAAAAAGCAAAATGAAGGTCCTGTATAATATGATATCGATCCCTCACATTACCCTACACACACACACACACACACACACACACCCACACACACCCGGCCTATTCTCTTGTAATACTTTGTTTGATATTAGTAAAATTTCCATGACATCTTCACAAGTGCATATAGTTTTTGCCAAGAAAATTTCATTACCTTGGTTGCAAGAAAAGCCCCAGGCTAGCTTCATTCCGTTAACAAACTCAAATTCGTTCTCCCCATTTTCCTCATCCTGCAACAATTTTGACGGCGATCAAAATTTTCGTATGTGGTTAGATATTTGAACAACTCAAAATCTTTATGAAGTTCAAAGAATAAATCTAAGGGATATTTCATAAGCATTAGTGCATGTTTATGGTTGCAGTAGATTTTCAAGTAATCACAAATCAGAAAATCAATGGTTGAAGTTGAAAAACAAACAAAGGAAAAGATTGCGTAAACTAAAAACAAACAGAGGAAAAGATTCCGTAAACTCAGTAAGCAACTTGCAGAAATCCGAATTAGAACATCATCTCCAGTTTTCTCAATAGCATTGGCTATGAGGTCACCGATCAATGCGACCTCGTCGGCTGCTGTTTTCCCAACCTATTTGGCAAACACCCAACAATGACACAGGGTTACCATAGGGTCGAAAATTATTAGGTGCAGATATCCGGACCGATTTTTGTGGGGACGTACGTCCACTTTTATAATTTTTTAAATATTTTTTACGGCGTTGTAAATTCCCATAGAGAAGGGCTCTAAAAATTATAGAAACTAATTAGTTCAGAATCCTAAACTTTGTTAAAATTTGAGAAAATTAATATGGTAATAATATAATGCTATTAAATTATTGCACCATATAGTGTAATAACTTTTCTGGACTAGATTACTACTCATAGAAATTATTTAATTTAAGATCCTGGACTTTATTAAAATCCTGAAAAACTATTGTTGATGTCGAAATCCGATTGAGTCGGTTAGCGATTTGATACCAGACTTCCGCATTAGCATTAAATTTATTTGGTGGAGAATCGATTGGGTAATTGTCAAGATGTCCTGTGACCACTGGCGATTAACCTGCAAATACCTAAAATCACAGAAGACGGTCAGAGGCGCCGGAAGTTTTTCCGGCGTGAACCCTCCGACGCTCAAGTTAGTTTCTAGGCCTTTCGGAAAAATTTGTGCCACCACTCATGTGGCTTAATAAACATTGCCTTAAAACCCAAAGCTTTTCGAGTAATTTACAAAAAGTAAAGTAGAATGTAAAAGAAAGAATTTTCCATGAGAGGAAGAGAGAAAAAGATCCCCAGGAGAAGAGAGAAAAAATAAATAAATAATCTCCCTTAGGTAACTCCCCACTCCCCTCTTTCCCCCTTTATTCTCTCCCCACTCTCATACGTTAAGGATGAGGTCAAAGTCACGCCTCCACTCTCCATTTCTTTCTCCTTTTTCCGTTACCAAACAATTATCATTATTCGAGTTTAAATCCTAGACAAAAGCAGTTGTTTTATTAAAATCTTGAATTTGAAGAAATCTTGTACAATTCAAGCAACATAATATAATTACAGTGATTAGTTCTCCCACACGTCAGCTGACAGGTTTTTTTTTGAAAAAAAAAAAAAAACTTTTGATTCTTCACCATGATTCGGTTTGCCTCTAGTCTCGCCTCTAAATTCACGTTCGGCCCCGTCTGAATTTTACTCTCATTTATCTTTTCTTTATTCATTTAATCGGAAGGCTGGTAGTAGGTTGAATTTGCGTGGAAGCTGCAGTCAGATCATTACGGTTCAACTAGTTTATCAGGGCAAAAAAAATTTTGTTAGAGGACAAATCGGTTTTGATGAACTCTCCTTGATGCTAGCGAGTGACTCATCTGATGATCCCTCTTTAATTTTCCGCAAAAGCAAAACATAACCTTGACGGAATTAAATGCCTTGTTTTCTAATGTATGGACATAAATTTGGGGTGGAAAATTTTTGTACACGTGACGTGGGTTTTTTAATTAGTTTTTTTCAATCCCACGAATAATTTCAGATTTGCACAGGATCCTAATCTTAAAATCGAAAATTTTATGCCTTTTACTGAGGGAAATTGTGGCGGTGCCAGATTTCACGAGGTTGAAAACCCCGCATGCATGTCATGCAGATCGATTTGGTGTGTGCCTGGTAATTAATTTGAAACTTTGAAACTATGATGAATGCCATTTTGCAGGCATAAAATATCTACCGGTCTTGTTCAGAGCCTTACTAATTGTAGGATTCAAGGCAATGACAGTAGGAGTGGATATCGAGGTTTCAAGGCAATGAAATTAGGAGTGGATATTGCGGATATAATAGAGGGTGTTGATGCTGCTTTTCATATAGTTGCGGACTACTGGAGTGACTTAACCCGACCAGTCAAGTCATATGATCAAATTTCCAGATTTAATTACCTTTAGAAGTTTGCTCAGGTTGACAGTCTAGGATCCTGAACTTTACCAAAATTTAAAAATGGTGTAATAGTTGTTTGGTAACGGAAAAAGGAGAAAGAAATGGAGAGTGGAGGCGTGACTTTGACCTAATCCTTAACGTATGAGAGTGGGGAGAGAATAAAGGGGGAAAGAGGGGAGTGGGGAGTTACCTAAGGGAGATTATTTATTTATTTTTTCTCTCTTCCTCTCATGGAAAATTCTTTCTTTTACATTCTACTTTACTTTTTGTAAATTACTCGAAAAGCTTTGGGTTTTAAGGCAATGTTTATTAAGCCACATGAGTGGTGGCACAAATTTTTCCGAAAGGCCTAGAAACTAACTTGAGCGTCGGAGGGTTCACGCCGGAAAAACTTCCGGCGCCTCTGACCGTCTTCTGTGATTTTAGGTATTTGCAGGTTAATCGCCAGTGGTCACAGGACATCTTGACAATTACCCAACCGATTCTCCACCAAATAAATTTAATGCTGATGCGGAAGTCTGGTATCAAATCGCTAACCGACTCAATCGGATTTCGGCATCAACATTTGGCGCCGTCTGTGGGGAAACGGTACGAAAAGCCAAACTTTTATCTCTATCATAGCGAAGGCAGGATATTATCATGCACAAATCAGAGCAAGTTCTATTTTAGTTTCGAATCCACCAAAGAAAATCCAATTAATCGGTAATAAGTAACACAATTCTGATGTTTGCAAGCTTCAAATCGGTAATTGCCTTCAATTTACTTATCTATATGCGTGATTTATTGTATTGAATGATCAATTTCGTATCTTACAATCTTGGTATTGCTTAAATTTATTTCTCCATGAGTCTAATGATGATTAATTTTATTTTAATTCTCGGATTCAATTGTGCCATTCCAAGAGCTGTTTGTTTAAATCGTAAACAGCCATTCCAAGAGCTGTTTGTTTGACCGATTAAACAAGCATGCATGCATTTAGTCAATGCACTTAGTCAATGAAAGTCATGCAATCGCCTTGGTTTTCTTGATTGGTGGGACTGAATTACAGTTGATCTATTCCACAGTAGAAAATCAAATGGAACAATTAGCTTGAGTTTGCTTAATTTATATGCATGAATATAGTAAAATCTGTGGATTAACATGATACTAATCGGAGAAGTTCGGTGTGCTTCTCACCGTTCCAATTTATCATTTCATTTACGTGAGCATGAGAAATTGATTACAGAGCACAAGTTTAAAATAAACATATATTGAATATATGAAATCATATCACAAACTAGTGCCCACATGCTTATTGCTGTATAGGCAACTTTTGGTCATGTGCTTGCCATTAAAGTTTTGCATAAGTTCCAAGTTTAGATGCTAAGATCTCATCCACTTTTACAATCGGATTATGCCATGGTTTCAGCATAATTGTGATGGATTAAAACATTTGGAATGAGGATTTAATTACTGATTGGATGCAGAGATGTGGAGTTTGTAATTTTTGAAACAGGTGATTAGAGAGGATTTTTAGAAGTAGTGATGCAAAATAACACACAGAAGACGTTCGACAAAATGACCGCAAGATATGAAACAAATCCGTTGCCTTAAATTGTTGTCAGTGCCATGTCCAAAGGCACCTCAGGATTCAGAAAGAGCTCAGGAGTCTACCGAAAAATACTCGGAATTAGATCGGTAAACTCACTTAGCTCGTAATCAAGCTTCAATTTGGTCGTCAAGTCATACATTTATCTAGAATTTCTGATTCTTTTGCATGATTATTCATGAAATCTCACATGCAACGGTATGAGGTCCATATTCTTGTTATTAGTATTATATAATAAGTCATTTACTTGCTTTGACAAGAGTGTACATTTATTGACTGTTAAGCATGATAACGGTATCATATATGGACATAAATCCAGATCCCTGATTAATTCTTTGATTGGGCATGCTTCCTCGAAAAATCAGTCTATGAATCGATAACATACACATCACAGTTCGAGTTTTGCTTCAATCTTTCTTGATTGAATTGGATTATATATGACTTTAAATAGAATAGATGCAATTGAAAAAAAAATCATTCATTCTTTTTCTTTTCTTGTTTAAAATTGTTTAAGTTAGTAAAAGATTAAAAGCCTTAAAATATGTTCAAGGTAAGACATAAAACCTTAAATTGACAATAGTTGTTTAAAGTTGCTTAAGTCGGTACAAGGTTAGAAGCCTTAAAACCTATTCTAGGTAAGGCATAAGACCTGAAGCAAGTGCAAGGTTAGAAGCCTTAAAGCCTATTCTAGGTAAGGCATAAGACTTTAAGCAAGTGCAAGGTTAGAAGCCTTAAAGCCTATTCTAGGTAAGGCATAAGATCTTAAACCGATAAGAGTAGCTTAAAATTGCTTAAGTCAGTTAAAGGTTAAAAGCCTTGAAACATGCTCTAGATAAGTCATAAAACCTTAAATTGATGATACCTACTCACCCATGGCGCGGTCAGCAGAGGAAGGAAAATAAGTTGCTTAAGGCTTTAAGTTTGTAAAAAATTATAAACTTTCTAGTTTCCAGTCTTGATTCATTTCACTCTCAATACTAGAAACTGGGGGACTGATGTTTGGTAACGGAAAAAGGAGAAAGAAATGGAGAGTGGAGGCGTGACTTTGACCTAATCCTTAACGTATGAGAGTGGGGAGAGAATAAAGGGGGAAAGAGGGGAGTGGGGAGTTACCTAAGGGAGATTATTTATTTATTTTTTCTCTCTTCTCCTGGGGATCTTTTTCTCTCTTCCTCTCATGGAAAATTTTTTCTTTTACATTCTACTTTACTTTTTGTAAATTACTCGAAAAGCTTTGGGTTTTAAGGCAATGTTTATTAAGCCACATGAGTGGTGGCACAAATTTTTCCGAACCTAGAAACTAACTTGAGCGTCGGATGGTTCACGCCGGAAAAACTTCCGGCGCCTCTGACCGTCTTCTGTGATTTTAGTTATTTGCAGGTTAATCGCCAGTGGTCACAGGACATCTTGACAATTACCCAACCGATTCTCCACCAAATAAATTTAATGCTGATGCGGAAGTCTGGTATCAAATCGCTAACCGACTCAATCGGATTTCGGCATCAACAATAATTCTTTTTGAAAACTTGGCACGAATATTTTGTGGCTGATGAGTCTATATGTTGGACACTTTATTTTCTTTTACAAATTCTTTTTTTATTTAGATGTTACAAAATTTATGTGAGAACAAAAAAATGATAGAAATAAAACATGATGCTATTTCCTAGCTCCTGAGCAAATGGGTTTCATAAACACATTAGGACACTGTACGCTAGAAAATGAAAGAAAGAATTAACAATAGGAATGTTTTAGGTTATTTCTCAAAGAGTAATAATACGGCCACAAACTCTTGTACAAACTTATTTTGTACAAACTTATGTGGCATCAATTCATTGGTTAAATTAAATATCTATTGGTCCACATGATTTATTTTCATTATTTTGTATTTTCATTCAACCAATGAATTGATACTACATTAGTTTGTGGCTGTATTATTACTCATTCTCAAAAGCATTAGGACTAATTAAATATTAATTAGATGAAACCTTAGCTAGAAGTAAAGGGAAACCCGAAATGAAACTTTGAATTTAATCACAATTACCTTTCTTGTAATTAATAACATCACAAATTAATTTACAAGATCAATTTTTCTGAATTGGCTAGAAATTAAGCTTTCACAAGATTTTGATCTTACCGAGAATTGAAAAAAAAAAATTCTGCTGAAAAAATCCAAATAATATTGCATCCGGCGCCAAAATCTTTATTAATTAGTTCATAGAGGGCTTCCCAGAACGCTTTTTAGAATAATTAGGAAACTAATTTCAAGTACCCGTAAGCCTAGCCTAGTTCTCTTAAACAACAATTAGTTTATCTAGTTTCCTCAAGTATTTGGGATACCCAATTCACTTAGGTTTACTGTCCTTATAAATATACTGCCTCAACCGAGAACTGCCCTAGCTAGCTTTAGTTTCTTGAAGATAATATAATTCGGTTTGATTATTAAGTTCTTTCATTTTAACGATGATGGTTTCTGCTGATCATCATCCTGATGGTGGGTCTTTTGAGCGCCTTATGAGAGAGGCAGAACAAGCGGCAAAAGGTGATGAGGACTTGAAACAGAGACTGTTAACGGAGAGAGTCGTCAGAGAATTTGTTAAGAGGTTAGTTCAAGAACAGGAGGCGGCGGTTAATTACGAGATTAGCGTCTTGGGCTTTCATGTGCCTGAAAGAAATAGAACCAAGCCGCCGCCGCATGCTGCAGATGATCATCATGATCATCACCAAGAAAAAAAGAGACGCTTTGAACAGATAATTAATAAAAAGTCAAGCAGCAGTAGTATTGTAACACAAGAGCCAAAGAAGCAGCAGCGGCAGAAAATGAGGAGAAAGATCACTAATCGAACCCGTGCAGCAGCGGCGGCACAAGTAATAGAAGTGGTACCAGAGATGCCGGAAAGATTCAAAAACGAGATTGAGGAGATGGGTGGTTCAAAAGTTGTGCTAGTCATTCAGAAAAAATTGATGATGTGTGACACAACCGAGCGACACAACCGATTCTCAATACCTATAGGAAAAATAAAGAATGATTTTCTTGAGGCGGAGGAGAAAGAGAGGCTAATTGATAGAGGGGAAGCAATAGAGGATGTGAAATTAATTCAGCCATGTGTAAGTACGGTGAATGTTAGGTTGAAGAAGTGGGACATGGACAATAGCTATACTTTGAATCTCACTAGAACTTGGTATAAAGAGGCTGTGTGCAACACTGCCAATCAACTTGAAATTGGATCGAGGATGCAGCTCTATGCTTTTAGACTTGAGCATAACAATAATGAGCTTTGTTTTGCTCTTGTTAATTTAGATCTTGTAAATAATTAATTAATTAGTAGATTGTTGGATTATGTAATCTATATATTACATTTTTTTTAATGAAATTCTCAAGTTATTTGATGGAACAATCTTTGATTTATATCTATTAAGCAACAAAACAAACCACATCCCAAGTTATTTCTTCCCACGCATGCGATTATTGGATTTATGTTTAAGCACAATGTTTAAGATGCTGATTAACAACTATTAACAACTACTTGCTATCGTCCATCATCGGCCATGCCTTGCATGCAGTACTGTTCTTAAGTGAAAGGTTTTTGCAAAGTCCTTATTCTTTGTTGAAAAGAATTCGCTGTCCAAAGTTTTCATAAATATGTCTCATGTAAAGCCTTAAAGTCTTTCCTAAATCCTAATAACTTATATCGCTCAAATCGTTGACCACTTTTGACCAAACAAATTATGCCGTTAATATATGTCTAAAATAATTATATATTCTCCTAAATGTTGTTAACCGTACTAAAGTACTAGTATATTTCTCTTGTTTCCATACTCGATCGTTTTCTAACCAAAAGTGTTTTATTGTTCTCGCCTTTCGCAACTCTTTACTTATATAATTTATTTCACTTTTAGGCTTCGTTGAAAATTGTTGTTTAGTAGCTGTGGCTTCTAAGGCAAAGTATTTAGTAAAAGTGATAATTATAGTTTAGAAGTTAATGGTTCCCTCTCATTCTGTATATAATGTTGATATATAGTATGTTGTTGGAATATACCAATGTCATATACTAGCTTCTCAAATATTAATGTAAGTAGAATTTTAGTAAACCAATTTATAAAAATACTTGTGAGGTGTATTTATTTATTTATTTTTGATGACATGAGACTATTGCTCAAATTACAACTCATATTACATGAGAGTATAACTGATATGTACAATCATATATATATTGAGACCTGTTAACATCAATGCTGATATGGCACCGCTCAGATTTTTAACCCTCTCAAATATTCGAGGGACGTCAACTTCCCGCCTGGGAGAAAGACTGCTTTCACTCAAGCTCTGAGACTCCAAAAAAGGACATTTAAATTAAACCCCTGCAATGCGTCTGCGGAGGCTCGAACCACTTCCCTCACAAATGTGAGGGAGTGGCTCTAGCCACTTGGGCTAAGCCCCAGTGGTTGTGAGGTGTATTTATTTAGTACTTGTTTGTGGGCGAAATGTGGGTGCAAATGTGGACCAATAACACAGAGACACGTGGCAAGAGGAGTCAATAAAGTAAAGCCATTTCGTTTGTCCAGTACGTCAGGATAGTTCAAAGGAAATTAAAAAATAAGCTCCTCGAAGAAAAAGGCCAGTTTTGGTAATATTCAACAATCAAAGGTCATTATCAAAAGTCAGATTTTGGTGGTTGGAGCCCGTGCATAAACAGTGCACGCCACTATGTGAGAAATCGAAAATATCTATCTTTTGGCTAAGGATGAGGGGCCAATGAGAATGAAGACTCCTTGGTTGGGCAATGGAAAAATGCCATGTCGGCTATCCTCTCCAACTTGACAGCATCCCAAAAAGTAGCAAGACCATAAGCTTGAGAGGTTGCCACGTGTACAATAATAAAAGCAAAAAGGTGACTGGTGGTTTCTTTTGACAAAGTGGAATTTAAAAAAGATAGAGAAAATAAGTTTTTGAATAAAAATTTATAGAATAATTGAGTCTAAAAAAGTTCTTAAGTTGACTTAAAAAGGGAGACTAAATCACAATTATAATAGAAATAAATATATTTTCTGTAAATTAACTTAAAAATGAGAAACTAAATCATAATTATAATAAAAATAAAAAGTACTTTCCTAAGTTAACTAAATCTCATCCTTAATTGACTCTAATGAAAATATAAAGTCATAAAATAATAGAATACCATAATTGACTCTAATTAAAATGGAAGGTCCTAAAATAATTAAAGTTTAGAATTTTAAAATTCCTAAATAACGTCGTGATCATCTTTGCCTCCCAAACCTAAGCATGTCATCATCTTAGGACTACCCGGCAAATCACACAAGTATCCTCACCTGAGGGAAGACAACCATTAATTAAGCGCCGTGTGGCCAAAATTACCAAAGAGATCCTTAGGTACACTTAACAAAAGCTCAAGAATTTCTCCCCGTAACCAACTCCCATTCACTGAAAAGTTACTCACTCATTTCTTCCTGAGGGCATAGATAAATTGCTTTCTCGTATGGTATATCGCCCTTCTGAATCGTCGAGAGAAAAATATTTTCTTGAGTAGATTGATTATGATTTGTCCCCATCCGTTCTTTCCAGCACCAAGCCTGATGGTTATTATTGCTTCAAAGGGTTCTCAATTAGTTTAATTAGCATGTAGAAGAGGGATTGGAATAAGAGCAATCAACAGAGTGAAGTAAATTTGTGAAATGCCTCAATATTGTTCAATCTAATGCACATACAAAAAGGACACCTTGGAGCTTTAAATAATCATAAGCTTGGTTGGTCGTTGGAAAGTCTAGTGATTATGATGAACACTGAAGGGTTTGTTGAATACTTTATATAGTGCTCATCATCAATTAATGATATGCTTGTTGAAGGCCAGAGTTTTCTTGTTGGAGGCCAGATTTTGTCATATTACCTCTTTGATGTATAAATGGTAGGAAAATGTTTAACATCGGGAAGACTGAGAGAAACAGCAGCTTGTGCTGCCGCTTCGCGCGTGTTCTCTTGACCCCACTCCCACTTTACTTTAAGTATTTTCTCTTTTGTTTTTATATTATTTTATCTCTCTTTTGTTTTTTTCTTCTTTTATCTTCTTCTTCTTCACTTTTTTCTTTCTCTCTCTTCTGCAATTTCTTCGTTACTTCTCCCCATCGTCAATTTCATTTTCTTCATCAACAACATCATCATAACAATTATCTTCTTCTTCCTCCTGTCAATTTTGTTTCTTCTTCTTCATCAACATCAAAATTTGGTTTCGTCTTCTATCTTGTATAATTAAAAGCCAAGCACCCCTTTGACTTGGAATCAAAAAATCGAAATCAATACAGGTGTTGTTCTTCATTTGTTTGGGTTTTTCAGAACAAAAAAATAGGGGAAACACATTTGGAATAATGGAGAGATCCGGACGAAGTGACGAACCGGACTTGTGGTGTCTGTCGTGACGAGCTGAAGAGAAAGAGGTGGTTGTCGGTAACGATGCCGTTGACGAGAGAGAGTGCCGATGATGCCGATGCAATTGAGGGGAGGGAGAAGATACGGTAGTTTCTGGTGCTAGAGAGATGAGTTGACTGCAACAAACGTTAAGTTAAAAAGAAAAGAGAAAGTAACGTGGGGGGTGGGGCCACGAGAACACGCGCGAAACGACAGCACAAGCTGCCATTTCTCTCAGGTTCTCTCAGCCTTCCCAACGTTTAGCTCCACTCTAAATGGTATAAGAAGCTCTTGTTTGAATTGACCGAAGTGAAGAGGCAGTTTCAGTCTACTTGGATAGAGAATAACCTACTCTTCAAGGTCCCTTATACATTAAATTTTCTTCTTGTTTGAAAAGTAGTCTTAACTTCTAAGGTTAAGAGGAATTTTAATTTGAGCATTCACACAACAGTAATAAAAGGATATATACTCATTCTAGTGATAAGGGGTCTTCTATATTTAGTCAAAATCAGAATACTCAATAATTATAAAATGCAAAGTAAACATGAAAACAGCTTCGAGGCGGCCAACAACAGCGAGATCAGGTTCCAACTATATTAATTCCTGGGGCCAACACGATAGGGGTGGGCATATTTTAACCGTACCGATCCAAACCGACCATTTGGATCGGTTTGGATCGGTTTCATTAGTAAAAACATTGGTTTCGGTTTATTCGATTGCAAACCGACATCACTCGGTTTGGATTTTGGTTTGGAAGAATTCCAAATGGATTCAAACCGATCCAATCCAAAATTTAAAAAGTTTTAAGATATATGATGTGTCAATTTAGTATTGGATTATTAACAAAGGAAATGTACACTTTCATACACAATAGCATACCTCTTACTATAAAAACAAAAACACAAACCTAATTTTCCAACACTCACAGCTGCCTCCGCCTCCGCCTCCACCTCCACCTCCAGTGCTTCCTAATTCCTATCATTCTCAACTCTCTCAATCTCAATCGCTCATTCTCAAGTCTCGTGAGGTATGTTTTGATTTTATTTTTCTTGCTAAGATTTTATTTCATTTTAGTCAAAAGTTAAAATGAATTTTGGTATAATTGATGATAATTTATTTGATTAATTAATTCCATAACTAATTTTTTAATCTTTATTAATTATAGAAGCTCTCACCTCATGTCGTTCCCAACTCTCTCAATCTCAATCGCTCATTCTCAAGTCTCATTGTAATAATTTCACAAATCGGAACCTGAGCCCTGATGTATGTTTTGGTTTTATTTTTCTTGCTACCGTTTTATTTCATTTTAGTCAAAGCTAAAATGGATTTTGGTATAATTGATGATAATTTGTTTGATTATTTTTCTAACTAATTATATTTGTCATTTTATGCAGATTTTGACAAATGAAAAGCAATTGGGTCATAAGTTTTGACGACAAGATGCACAATATTTTGATTGTCAAATGTTGTTCAAGTTTATTTTAATTTTGTGAGTTTGTTTTGATTGAACATGGGGAGAACTTCTTTATTAGAATGTATTCTGTTGTGAACGAATTTTGTGAGTTCGTTTTGATTGAACATGGGGAGAATTTCTTTATTAGAATGTATTATGTTGTGAACAAATATAAAAGCAGTATCAATTCGGATAACAGAAAAAAAAAATAACAAATAATTTTAATGCAACAATATAAAAGAAGTGGACATTTTGCTAATAAACTCAAACCGAAGATCCAAACCGATCCAGTCGGTTTGGATCGGTTCGGTTTACAAAAAATTTATGTCGATATCGGTTTGGAAATATTTCAAACCGATAAGTTTGGGTCGGTTTGATAATATGTCTCAAACCGATCCAAACCGAATTTGCCCACCCGTACAACACGAGACTCGAAACCAGGTTTTATAGGAGCAACCGATGGTGCGGATCTCGCATCCGAGAAACAAGAGACGATTCTCCTTTGAAAGCATAGTGTTAGAACTTTTGCACCTATGCAAATAACATATTCATCGGCATATTGCCGCAGTAATCTTCCAAAGTCTTTGACCAATCTTTGCTGTGCATCAAGGATCCAGTCGTCCCCGCTTCAGCGAGCAAGAATGCCATGACATGGTCCGCCTGCCGATGCATGGCCTTGCAGTGATCCCTGCAACTGACTCGAACAGTTTTCTTTGGTCCTTCACGAAGAACTTGTGGAAGTCTGATGATAAGAGTACCCCTCCGCCTATCTCCTTCGACAGCGAGTTTAGGATTATTCTCTCGGGAGAATGTTAAAGACCCCGCTAAGAAGATCCTCATACTCATAATCATTATCAGAGACTGTTGAAGTTTCAGCGTTCTCGACCAGTTTGTCCACAGAAACAGGATCATCTTCTTGTATTATTACAACCTCCTCCTCCTTCTTCCTCTTCTACTATTTTCTAGTAGAATCGAAAGGGGCAAGTCCTGCCACCCCCTCCTTCACGTCAACTTGATTTTCTTCCGCCATTAATATATTGGAATTGGGACTACGGATCAGATCTTCTTGGTTGCTGTTGCTGCCTGCTGCCTGCTGCTGCTGCTAAAGGGATTGCTTGAGTACACGCCTAGCATTGTTGTTATATCGCTTCTTTGCTTCTCTTTCGGTTTCATAGGAAACGGTTTAGAAACCTTCCTTGCCGCTTTCTTTCATTCAAGTCCTTTACTTGCGCTTCACGGTACCACGTCCCTCCCTATTTCTCTTGAAACTAACGACAATTTCTTGATGTTTTATTCGTTCTAGGATCATTATTTTATGCTTTATAAAATTAATGCAATTAGGGCAATGGAGAGAAAATACAGTGCAATTGCAATACACTGTTTGTTATTGTATAAATTCAAATTAATTTACATAACCTGGCGCCAAAATTAGTTAACGGCCTCCATCATTCCAAACCATCATCATATAAAAGTTGAGGTAATTTGAAGTATACCCGCTTGCATCAGGAGAATATTTCCGAATAATCTTAGTATAATTAGATTTAATACTCTCCACTTTATTTTAGTAGGAAGCATAGCTAGTTAAGTAATTTCATGGACTTTTCCTGAAACCCAATTTGCGCAGAACTAGGATTACTGATTTTGTACCTAATTATAAGTAGCCACCAATATACGAAAAAACTCCAGGATTATCATTATTGATAAACAAACCCTAGCTTTCAATTATGATGATTCCCGTTGATGATGGAGGGTCCTTTGAGCATCTTGCTAGAGAGGCAGATGAAGCTGCTAAAGGCAATGAGGAACTGAAAGAGAGACTGCTAACTGAGAGAATCGTCAGAGAATTTGCTTACCGATTAGTTGAAGTAAGAGCAGAAGCTGCTGCAAGGGCAAGTAATAAGACCAAGAATGATCCCAGCTGCTGCCTCTGGGGCTTTGACCATGTGCCTAAAAGAAGTAGAAGCGGGTCATGCAGCCACAGCAAGCCCCCTCAACCCCAAGCTGATCACGATCATGATCATCGAAATAAGAAGAGATGCTTTGATCAAATTCATACCACCACCACCAGCAATAATAATAATATTATTGTACAAGAGCAGAAACAAAGGAGAAAGATCACTACTAAGGCTAATATTAATAAAAATAAGAACAGAACTGCCGCGTCAGCATCACAAGTAATAGTGGCAAGACCCGAGATACCGGAAAGATTCAAGAACAAGATTGAAGAGATGGGTGGTTCAAAAGTTGTGCGAGTCATTCAGAAACAATTGTTTTGGTGTGACACAACTAACCAAAACAACCGATTATCAATTCCCTTTAAACAAATAGAGAATAATTTTCTTGAGCCAGAGGAGAAGCAGTGGGTTGTTGATAGAGAAAAACCTATAGAGAATGTTAAACTGATTGAGCCATGTCTAAACAAGGTGACGGAAGTGACGTTGAAGAAGTGGAAAATGAGCTCTACTACTTTAAATCTCATTACGAGTTGGCATAAAGAAGTTGTGTGCAACGCCGCCAATCAACTCCAAATTGGATCAACTGTGCAGCTCTATGCTTTTAGACTTGCGCATAATAATAATGAGCTCTGTTTTGCTCTTGTTAATTTAGATCTTGTTAATTGACTAATTAGTATATTTAAAATAATATGTTGTATGGTGGTTTACTAGTCATAGTGCAAACAAAGATTAAGAAAACTTGATGAAATTATCTTTTTTTTTTCCAAAAAAAAGATAGAAAAGATAGCTATATGCATTGAATTCTAGTAGCGTGTCATACTGTCACTTTCCACTGAGTTGTTATTATTATGTAAAACCTAATTAAACTTCAACTTGCTTGAATAATGAAGATGTTAACTCATAATGTCATTATTTAGGTCATATAACAGTACCACACACATACTTGTCAACCCAAGCCAATCTCATGCACATATTCCACACACTTTCATGTCGCCGTTTCTCTCGTTTTGAATCACATTGATCAACTTTTCTCGTCAATAAATCAATACCCAACTCAAAATCATGACATTACTCAACACTATTGAAGGTCATGGGAGCCTGGGAGGTTAGTAGGTCCTGTTCATACACATGCCACACATGGCCATCCTCATTGCTCTGCTTTTGCATTAGCTGATGCTTCTGGTTCTGGAAATTCTGATCTCAATTGCCATGACTTGATCTTTTATAACTTCCCCTGTTTTCCACTGTTTCTTACCCTGCATTTCTATTGACTCTGGTATTGGAATTTGTTGGAAAAATGGGACTGTTAAATGTTTTGGTTTGTCATATAATGGTCATTTGAAGGCGTGGGAGGTCTTGGGGATGGCAGCTTCCAGACTCGGGCAAAGTTCAAGTCAAAAGCCATGGCAACGATGGTTTACTTTTCTTTTTCTTTTCCCAATGGGATTCCCAAAGGTTTACAAAGAGAATAGCCCAACAGGTCTTATTATTATTATTATTAAAGGAATTTTCAATTCTGCATCAGATTGGATCTTGATTTAAATCGGGAAAAGGAAAAACAAACTCCAACTTTTAAACAAAGAAACAAAAACTGCTCTAATATTTTAAAAAAGACATTTATATCCTCATTCACTAACGGAAACAGTTACTTTTAACGGAAATAGTAATTTTAATATATAATTACCGTTATACCCTTTTAGCACATAAAAAAATAATTGTTAATTGTCCAATTTATCTATATATTGTTAATAAAATTATAAATATACTCTCATTGCCCAATTCCTCTATTTAAATTTTTATCAAATTCTCTCTTCAAGCCAAATAAATTTAATCAATTACTAAAAAATAAAAATAAAATTAGTTATTAATGCCATAAGAATAACAATTCTCTACATGTCAATCATTTAAACTTGTATAATCAACAAAATAAAAAAGGCTGGTTATAATAATAATCACAAAAATCTTATCTTAATTGTATTAAATAACATATCCAATAAGCATAAAAATTGATAATGGATTAAATTTATTTGGCTTGAAGAGAGAATTTGATAAAAAATTAAATAGAGAAATTGGGTAATGAGGGTATATTTGTAATTTTATTAACAATATATGGATATATTGGACAATTAACAATTATTTTTTTATGTGCTATAAGGATATAACAGTAATTATATGTTAAAATTACTATTTTTGTTAAAAGTAAATGTTTCCGTTAGTGAATGGGAATGTAAATATCTTTTTTTAAAACGTCAGGGGAGTTTTTGTCTATTTATCTAAACGTTGGGGGTGTATTTATCCTTTTCCCATTTATATATTACAAGGCGCTTAATTTTACGAGTCCTAAATTGCAAAACCAATTTCAAGTTGCAGCTTGGAGCCAATTTTTCACAAGAAGCCAAAATAATAAACACAAAGGGGCAAAAAAGAATCATATGAAAAAGAGCAGAAATTTGGTAACTTTCGCTGAAGATTAAGCAACATTAATGAAATGGCAACAGTGTGATGTAACCCACTACCAAAAAGGGCCCAGGCCCAGCTCCATCTCAGTATTCTTTTGCCTAAAGCATTTTGTTATGAAATCTTCAAGTCCAAGCATCTTTCCTTTTGTCTCTTCTTGAAGAGCATTTATTTTGACTGTTTAACTGTGCATTTTCTAATTTAGGAGTTAAACAGTACAAATATGGCCTAATTTATTGTATCTTCCTGTAGTCAAAGTGATTATCACATTCACATGAGCTTTTCAGAGCAGCTAATCATTTCCTCATAGTACTACATGGAATGGCAACTTCAAAGTCAAAAATGTTCACCACAAAGTAATTTTTTAAAAAGTAGCTTTTACTCACTCTTACATAATTCATATCTGAACTCGTTGCCAAAAGACAAGCTCAGGAAATTCTTCTTAGCATGTGTGCAGCATTAAATCTGTTTTAGATGTTTCCTGATCTTATTACGAATCAAAAAACTGATAGTTACTCCAGTAAGTGCTCACAATCTAAAGATAATAACATTGATCAAGATCTCCTGCAAAATTTGAATTTTTCCTCAGTAAATACATGTGAATGATTAGTAGTTAATAGACAAGAATAAGTAGAATAAGTGCTCACAGTCTAAGTTATAGCCTCAGGTAGGTCACATATAAATTCTGTGTAGAAATAATTGACAGCAAATCAAAATACAATTAGAAGTTACACAATACCACTCCTCTTCATGAAATTTAGATAAGAAGGGCAGGGAAAAAGAATTAAGAACAAAGAATCTCCATCACATAGAAGAAACTCCCAGCCATGGGGAGTCACATTTTAAAAAAAAAAGAGGGAAAAAGAAAGACCCTTAAAAGGAAAACTAAACATAATACAAGCCTTTCCATTTTAAACCTATTCTGAAAATCAGATGCAAAAAAACAATAAAGCAAACACAATAAGTTGCAAGATAGTATCCAATATACCTGCCTGCTAGTCAGGCTAAGTCAGGCCATAAAGTGATTTTCTTCCTCTACTTGGGGGTGGTAGCCTGCTTCTTCTTCAGTAAGCTTCCAAACTTTCGGATGAAAGGTTTCTTCTTCTTCTGCTGCAGCTGCTGTTGCTTTGACGGTGAGCTTCCACCATCGTCGATGTTCTCTGAAGAAGATAGCCCATTAATCTGACCAAAGTTTTCACTGCCCTCCACCTTTGAGTTTGTTTCCTCTTCGAAGGATTCTGGTTCTGGCTCTCTGTCTGGTGAAAGCTCCTTCTCAATCTTGCAGCTCTCCCACATCTTGAATTCAACTTCTACTGAATCATCTTCTTTCTCTTTGCTTTCATCTTCCTTCAGCTTTCCATTGACATTATCAATCTTGGCAGCAGCTAGTTCAACAGTCTCATCAGTCATGCCATTTGTCTCTTCTTTGGAATTTTCCATATTCTGTTCCTTGCATTCTTGCACTGGAAGGTCCATTTTGGGCTTCTCTTCTCCTCTTGCATGTCCATTCTCTTCAGAGAATTCAACAACCTTGGGAAGGAGATCATAGTCTTTTTCGCTGTCTGTAAGCTCACCATTTTCCGCAGTTTGCTTCTTGGCCATAGCTTCTTCAAGCAAACTAGACAACTCTTCAACCTTTTTAACAGAATCCGCTTCTCTAGCTCGGAGCTCCTCATTTTCTTGAATGACACTTTGCAACTCGGTTTCTTTGTCCAACAAACTCTCCTTCAGTTTCATGCTCTCAGCCCTTGCTTGCCCAAGAGTTTCCTGCATATAAATCACCTCAGCTTCAACCTCCTTTAGGCTATCCCTCAGCTGAGCTTCTTCCTCTTTTGTGGCACAAGCATCCTCCTCAGTTTCTTTTAACAGGTTGACCAGCCTATTTATTTCTTTTTCCAGTGAAGAGTTTTCTTCTTCAGATTTCTTTACACAATCCACCAAATGAAGTTCCTTTTGCTCCCACTCAGCCTTGGATATCTTGGATTCATCTTTGGCTTCTTTAATGGTATTTGTAAGAAGACCAATCTCATGTTTTGTATCATCAAGCATGCTTTCATACTTCTCATTTGTTGCTTTCAGGACTATCCTTAAATCTTCTATCTGCGCCTCATAAGTTTCATGCTCGGTTTGACTGGATAAAAGCTTTTCTTTGGCTTCCCTTGCTTCAACAGAAACTTCATGTAAGGCAGAAGCTAAGCTTTCCATTGCCTTCTTGCTCTTCTCCTCTTCTTCCCTGGAATTTTCCAATTCATTTATGAGTTTGTGTTTCTCTTCCAATAGGTTTTGAACACTAGATGCTGCAAGCTTCTCATTGTTCAAAGCCTGAGCTTTTTCCTCCTTCACAGTCTCCAGCTCAAACTTCAAAGACTCAACCGTTTTTGCCATTTCAGAAGTTTCATTCTTAGCCATACTATGCTTACGCTCTGATTCATCAAGATCCGCTTTCTGTCTTCCAATTGTCATTTCCAACAATCCCACTTTCTCTTTAAGAGCAGCAATTTCAGATTCTGCATCATGCAATTTATCATTGTTACCCTCCAGCTGTCTCATGACTGCATCCAAGGACTCTGAAGCAGATCTCTTCAACTTATGTGCTTCCTCAGCCTGCATTTCTAATTCCTCCACCCTGATTTTCCACTCCTCCACTAAATTACGAGCATAAGATTCAGCCATCTTTGCAGCCTCTAGCTCAATGTTAAGCTGTTCAATAGAAGCTTCTCTTTCCATTAATTTTTTTTCGATAGTTCTAGATTTCTCAAGTTCTTCCTTTAAAGTATCTATCTCCTCCTCAAGCTTCAAAACCAGCTCCCTATTCTTAATGGACTCTGTTTCACGCTGTGAATCAAGCAAGGCCTTCAACCGGGTCAACTCAGATGAGAGAATCTCCACCTTTTCAACATGAAGCTCAGCAATCTTAGTGGCATCATCGGCATGGCTCAATGCCTGGTTCTTTGCGTCAGTTGTCATTGCCAGTTCTTGCTTAATCCTCTGAAGCTCCTGCGTAGTAGACAAGAGAGAAGCTACATCCAAAGCATGTTGGTTCCTCACTGCTTCAATCTCTTTTTGCCATTCTTCTTCCTTTTTCTGGGATGCCTCAATTCCTGCCTGTTCCATTTCAACAGCCCGGAACTTCTCAATTTCAGAATTCTCCTCGGCACGCTTTTGAGCCATCAAAGCCTCTTGCAGTTTCTCATTTGCCTCCTCAGCGACTCTCTGTGCTTCTTTTAGCTCATCAATAGCTTGCACCTTCTCTTTCTCAATTAATTCTATCTTTTCTTTTGCTTTCTTAAGATCTTCCTGAACAAGATTCAATTGAGCCTGCAATTCCGATCCCTTTACAAGCCGTGATTGGGACTTCTGAAAATCAAAACCAAATAATAATGCAGATCAAAATTTGCATAAATTTCAGTATAAAGACATGTTTGCTTCTATTCCTAAGGACAATCTTTCATGTCCGACAAAACCAAATTATGTTAAAGAAAATACACTTCAGAGCTCTCTTTTCCTTCTGATTTTCATTTTCAATTCATGTGACATCAAAACTCTCACACTGACAAGCACAAGAGCTTTGTTCAAAAGACAACCATTTCATGCTAGAATATCAATTTCCAGTGACCAAAGCAGCTTAATGGTCGTATTCCATACAAATAGATCATATTTAGTCACGGCAATCCCAAAGACTTTAACTTCATTTTCAAACTTTATGGGAATTTCCAAAATGGCACTTTTCAAAACAAACCAAACAAACTCCAAATATTGAAAAACAAAGGCACCAAACTTTATTATCAATTCCTAAAACTTACTTCAGGTGGGGTAGCAGCCTTCACTGGTGGTGTAGCGGCCTTAGCTGATGGGGTAATAGCAACCTTAGCAGGTGGGGTTGAAGCAACCTTGGGGGATCGACGTTCAATTGAGGGCTTCGAGTTAATAGACCGCGGGGATCTATCAATAGAAAGCCGAGAATTTTGCAGGGGAGAATGTGAATCAGTTTCTGGCTTAGTCACTCCCTTTCCAACTTTACTCACTCTTGGAGTAGCTGGGGAAGCTTTGCTAGGAGTTTCAGATAAAGCAGATCTGATCAAGTTCAAAATTTTGTCATTTATCTACCAAATCAGAACCCATTACATAGAATTTGTAATGCCATATATGTAAATATAACTCTTGCCAAAACTCAAAACAGAATCCAAGCAGTATATGCCAAAAATAGAAACTTTGCATACAATTCTAGTGTCATAATTTGAAAGAACAACACATCTTTTTCAAGAACAGATCCAACCCATTAAGGGAATCACAAAAAGAACACAAAAATTAAAATTAGGATAAAAAGTTAAGCAAATTAAGGGAAACTCATATAGACAAAAAAAAATCAAAATCAAAATTTGTTCCAGAGTTTACAAATAAAACTGAAGCAAAATTGTAACTTTAACAGAAAAAAAAAATCCTAACCTACAGATCATAAACAAATTAAGAACAATTTTTTTTTCTTTTTGAACAAAAATAGACCAAAAATGAACACAACCCAGATAAAGAAATTCAAAAAGAAAAAAAAAAGAAACAGATCCAGACAGAAACAGTGAGTATACTTACTTGGATTTGGTTGCCATGACTGAGGTGATGAGATAGGTAAGCAGATAAAGAGGAAAGAGAGAACTTTAAAAATGTGTAAAATGTGAGAGTGGCTGTGTATGGCTACTGCTAAAATGCTGACATTTTTGTAAGAGAATATAAGGATTTAATGTAAATGTGGATGCGGGATTGGGAGTTCCAAGTTTCAGTTTTTGTATTTTCAGATCATGGGATTATGATAAAAGATTCAAAAATTTTGTTTTGTGCAATACCAAAAGCAAACACAACAATAAAGTTGAAGACTCTGAAGCAGTTAAGTGAGGTGAGTGAGCCCAAAAACAAAAAAACAAAGAAAGAAATTTACAGCATAGAGAAAGGAAAAAAGAAAAAACCAAATTATTTTGGTTGGTGTTTTCTGTCTTTGAAGTGGCTGACCACAGACACAACACGACACAGGTTGCAGTTATTGTATGTACAACACACTATAGTCACTCTCTCTCTTTCTCTCTCTTTCTCTCTCTGAGCATAGATATTTTTTTTTAAAATTCTTTTAATCAGAGTGTTATTTTTAAGGTGGAGTGCAGGGAGCAATGAGGCGGTGAAAGTACAAGAATGCCCCTGAGTAGTTCTTTATTTATAGTTATACACTGACAAAGGCAAATTGGCATAACTTTTTCAGAGACAATTAGAGACTGAGAGGTGTGCATTTCTACCTTCTTAGGGCACCACCCTGCTTTTGAGGAAGGAAAAGGGGGAAGACACATGGCTGTTTCCATGTAAACATGTGCCCTCTTTCTCTATTTGAATCACCCTTTTCTTCTTATCTAATACAGTGTTACATGTTTTACAAAGAAAGTGTTATCTTACAAGTTACACACTTCTTATAAATTTCCTTTTCTTTTTTAATTATGTTATGGCAATTTCATTTTATGTTTACAGCAGAGAATATGTCATAAAAATTTGTGACGGTTGTAATATATTAAACAAGTTCATTTTATTAAGTACAAATTTAAGATATTAGCATACGATTTTCTAGAATATTTTACCTTCGATTTGTCTTATCTTAACTCCCTTTGAGAAATTTATATGTATAAAAAAAAAAAAAATTTAACACTGAATATAAATTATTACTTGCATCGTGATGATAGTAATATCACATACAAACCCATCAAATTTACAATGAAACCGAAACTTGGACATTTCCTTCATACTATATAGTCTTTTACGATGAAGTATCAAAAAGAATTAATTGATTAAACTAAAGTTTCTCATTTTTTCAAATACACCAAAAAAAAATAAAAAGAATGAAAAAAGCACACACCCTGCGTTCTACTTGCTTTCGTTTTTTCAGTTGAAACATATCATTAATTATTCTATTAATTAGCTTAAATGTTAGATTAATTACTCCTTTAATTTAATCATCCTGGGTTACACCCCAAACTATATTAATCCGCATCGCTTAGAACATCAAAAATAACTGTGACATGGACAAATTCTTAAACTTATTGTCAGGATTACATGATTTTACAAAAATGTTAATAATTTTTTCACGAATTAAATTGATGGATAAAAGTGAAACAGAAATATTAGGGAGAATTTTTGAAGTAGTGATCCACTTTAAAGTCATCATTGCCGCCGGTGATCTAACAGTACATGATTAAAAGGTAAAAATAAAAATAAAAAAAAAAGATTTTCGACATTATTCCATAGATATAAGAAAACAAAGCCCTACTCTTAATAGACGAGATTTAAGTGTACGATCAGCTTTGGAGCCCCAAAATTCGACCTCAGTGCAAATTTAATTATTTATTAATAAAGTCGACATTAACAAAAGCCATAACTTATACGGCAGATGATGTGGGTGAATCCCATTTGCTTTACCTGGCGTAACAAGCAATTTTTATTTCTAATTGGACATGGAAAAAGAATTAGTAGTGTAACAAATATTTTTTTGGGTAAGGTGAGAAGCTGACTAGCAACCAACAAACCTTCTAGCATATTTCTTCCAGTTGTAGCGATTTCAATAGCCATCATTTGGTGTTAGGTGGGACTTACCCTAAGTAGAGATTGAACAAAAATCTTAATAGTAATAATGATTTATATGTAACTTGTTCATGCATGCTTAATGGGATTTGGCAGCTCACTCTCTTATCTTTTGGAATAGTTATATCTAGCTACCATATGGATTTATCTCATTGTCAAAATTAATAATCTACTCTTGTACATTCATTACTAAATTCGATATGTTGCTTGAGCTTAGGCCAACAAAACTCTATAATGTTGATATTAGGTAGTTTAGGTGATAACATATTTTTAATTATAATAAAATAATCGAACAAATTATATTTAGATACTTATGTTATTGCCTGAAAGCTGCCTTAAATATTTGAGTTTAACAGAACGAATTGACTCGCAACATATTTAGAAAAAAAATTTCCCATTTCAAAAGAAAATGTATTTGCTCTCAAGTATTTAAAATTAAAAAACTAAAGGTCTTAATCTTATCAATTTGATACGTAAAATTTGAAAGCAACATATGTATCACTAACTATTAAGGCTAATAGTAAGAAACATTCAAAGTAGCAATGAAGTAATCACTCTCAACGTTTCTAGTTTAAGGGACGGTTGCATTGACAATATGTATTAACCGATAAAATATATCTTTTTGAGATGGGACATTTACAAGTAGAAGTAATTAACTAAACTGACAAATTTAATTACTATTTATTTGAATTGATAGCCAAATTCTCACGGCAAGTTGGACAATTAACTTCTCTCTTTCTATACTAATCATTCTATTACATACACCCTAGAGAAACGATAGTGTGCTTGAATATTCTTCTTCTTTTGTTTTCTTACCATTTTTTTTTCATAAAGAGAGTATCATTTTTATGGCGCATATAATAGAATCATTTATTTCAACATCTTTTCAATTAGATGAGGAAAACCCATTGATATTAAAGAGCTTTAAAGTTTAAATTGCTCGCTTGATTAGTTAGGTAGATAGTTAATTTTCATCTATATAATACTTAAAAACTATCCTAAAAAATAAATCGAAATTCACTTAACTTTCCGACTTCAAATAGTTTTTCAATACTGTCACATTTAGTGGTGGAAATATAATTTTGGTATAATGTGGACCATATTAGAGAGATGCCAAACATAAGAAACTGTAAATTCAAAGGGTGCAAAATGTAAACTTCACGTTTTAAAGGAATTAAATATCAGTTAAACCCCTAATCTTACTAAAAATGTCTTAGGACCACGTTTTTTCCAAACCTCGACGTATTCTGTACGCGGTCGTGTTGCATTCATCTAGGAATAAAAATGAGTACCATCTATTACGAGTTTATAAATTATCGAACTAATAAGTTCTATCATTTATAACTTTGTTTCTCAATTAAATTTGGAACATTACTGCTAAGGAAAAAGAAAAGAAAAAGAAAGGGACAATAACATGAGGAAGAGTAAAAAAAAAATGTGTAAAATAAAAAATAGATAAATCAATAGTGTAAGGGCATGAACATGAAATTGGAAGTGAAATGAGTAAAGAGGATTATTTATTAAAGGAAAAAAAAAAGGAGATAAAGGGTGGATAATAATCGTATGTGGCAGGAATCGTGTGACATAATCAATCATCAAACAACCAGTGGGCCCCATATGCATGGACTCCTCCAAACTCGCGAATCATTCGTTGCATTGCTCACGGGGTCTAAAATTATTTTTAAAATGGAAATTAAATCAGAAAACAAAATGATAACAGCCGGTTTTAACTCCAGGGCGTAACATCTCAATTGTTGATTAAAAATAAAATAATTAAATATGCTCTTGATATGACCATTGAGTTGAGGTCATAAAATTAATATTAATCACGTAATTGCTTGACAAAATAAAAATTTATACGGGTTCTAGTGTAATTATATATATTTATATTTTTAGAAAATGAGTGTAGTTAGATGTTTTCTTTTTCTTTTTTTTTTCTTCTTAGAGAGAGTAGTTAGATTAATTCTTATTAAATCTCCCTATTCTTTGTCTTTATTGTTGTCCATTTGGTGTTTTAACAAAACTAGTATTCCAAATATAAGTATCTGTTCAACATGAGTTTTTCCAAATATAAGTTTTGAACCAGATTTGAGTTTAATGGCAAAATTGTTGAGAATCTTGGAATTTGGCTGCTGCTTGCTAATTGATTGAACCAGATTTGAGTTTGTCCCATTTGTCCCGCCAGCCAGCCTAACTTCTCATGTTAATTGCTGGTTTAATCTAAATTACTTACTTGACAGAGTTTCTGATCAGCCAACAATTATGCTAAAAAACATACACATAATTCTTAGAAGATTTTTTTTGGAGGGGGGGAAGCTTATTGATAATGTGAAGCCGATGATATAACGACTCAATAACATATGCAATCAATCCACATGTCTACCACATGCCATGCCCCAACTTTAGTCGAATTATGCTTTTACCGTATGCTAATAGATGACTCTTTTTTTTTTTTTTTGCGCCTTTTTGGATGTTTTAAACTTTAAAGGATCCGTATTGGCTTTTTTTTTTGTTAAAAAAGAATTTTGAAATTTATGTTTAATTGATTGAAGGCAAATTTTAGAAATTTATGATATACTAGGGGAGTGAGATATACTCCATTAGTTCATTAATTGTTTAGCCAAAATGACCAATCTCATTACTATTTTATTTTTCTATGGTTAAACCAATGAAGACAAAAAAAATAAAGAATAAAATTGGGTCATCATATAAAGGCAACTCATCAACACTACAACCAAAAAGATGTAAATCATATTAAATTAATGCCACAAAGAATCAAGTTAGCAATAGAAAATTAAACAAAATCTAAGTACTATATATACCCACCCACACATACATATTCAACTATTCAAGAATCAAGACAAAAATGCTGATCTGAAAGATAGAAAGGAAAAAAAAAAAAAAAAGAGATAAAATCGAAACAACTGTCAAGCACATGGTGTGGGATCAAAATGTACAGCGAAAAATTGCAGAGTAACCAAAAATGATGAATATTGGATAAGGTCAAGGAAACACAAAGATGTACCACTACCACCATCTTGATGTGGGAAGCATGCCCTTTGATTTTTCCTTTGCCAGCTGCATTCTACCTTTCACATTTTCGCATATCAAACTCATGCAAACAATTATGGACTGGGCCAATTGCAGGCACATGACCTATTTTTGGCTCCAAAAACGACTCGGTAGCATGAATGTAATATGTGACTAAGGGTTCATACCTCTCAGATCATCATTTGAAATTCATGTCAGATCAATCCAGGGGGAAAAAAACAAAAGATGAAAGTTGAAAGTTTAAGAGATGAAGACTGGAATTATATAACAGGAGAACAGCAGGGAATGATGTGTGTCGAGAGAGGAGACATGGGGATATCTACAAATTTAATGAACGTTCGAGATATAGGTGATTAGGAAGAGAATATTACATCAATCATCATCATAAGAGACATGGAAGCTGGTGGTGCAACCAGAGGCATCAGGATCCTCGGCCCCACAGCAGTCGTAAAACTTGGCAGCATAAGGCAGGTCATGAATCAAAAGCATGAAATTAAACATCAACCGACTGAGCTCTGTCCAACACTCAGTGTGATGAAAAGCATATATGAACAGAAAGTCTCAGAATCCACTTGCAAGGAAACGTTTTTATTCATTTTAAGGGACAGGGAAATTGCAAGCAATGACATTCATTAATTAGTTTACCAATCAATATTTCAAATTGTCTGGAAGTTTCTGCAATTAATGTTTGCCAATAAGTTTTTCTTCAATAACAACAATCACAAATAAGGGGTAAATAACCTGAAAATACATCTCCATATGGAAAATTTGCAGTGCATCTCTCTCTCTCTCTCCTTCTCCTCATGGACTATTTGTAGGTTTTTCTCCCTCATCCTAATTTTGTTTCCATTTTTCCATTAAAACAAGAAGACCGCCGTCATTTATTCTCAATTTGTAATCAACCCATCAATATTGCTCTTGATGGGGCACTGATTATTTCACGCTTGCTCTACAGCATGTCAATTTTACCAAAACTCCTAACTCATTTCAATAATTTCTTTAACCGAAACAATGGTCTTAAAAATGAACAATTTATTTAATTACTAGCACATCTTATTGACTATAAGACACTATGACAAGATGAAGTCAACAATCTGCAGACATCCCTAGATGCTATAGAATATATAGGATGCACTCCCTTGAGTTCTCCAAAGACTTCTTAAAATTCAGTTACAGTAATGTGTATCGATGTAGAAAGATTGTCAAGTACATGGTTCAGTACAGTAGTTTGTTTCCATATCACTATTAAATAATTAAAACTGCAGTATTCATTTCTTCAAAATGTCTAAAACTATGACAATTGTAGGGCTGGGGCACACTTTTAGTATTTCTACCAGTCTCACACTCCCCATCTTGGAGCAACGCATCATATGTGCAGTGGTTTTCATAGCCCAACTGGGAAATTAACTACATTGGCTGGACCAAGGACTGGGTCTCGGATACAGCATCCAGAGGGGATCCTAACAGAACAAAACACTGATTTTGGTCAGACTCTTCAACAACCAACCCAAAAATGGGAGGGGGGACACTGACACACAAACTCTGCAATATCAAGGGGAGTCCAAAAGTAGTAAGGATTTTGCTACTTTACAATCAATGTAAGGTACATTGATTGCAAGGACTCTAATACAGCTTTATAATGCAAAAAAAAGACCTAATAGAGGATGTGAAATAATCATAAACCTCAGAAAGTAGACTGAAAACTTAGGAAACAAGTAGAAAATTCCAGCTTTCAAATGTGTTATCAACAGTCTAACTCAAAAAAAGAGTTGCTTTAACTGGGCAATACAATTATTCATCCAACCTACCTATTGATGTTTCTTCAACATGCAAACAGTACTACCATGCACCATCTTACAGACAAGACCTGAGAGACTCTAAACAGAGAAAATAATGGACCAAATTCTAGGTACAAAATGATATCTGAATGTTAAGGAACAGTCTTCTTAAAACTCAGGTCATGGATTCGAGTCTCACTAGAGTGCGTGTGTTATACATTTAAAAAAAAAAAAAAGTAGAAACAGAAGATTAATGCAAAAATCTGTTGACTTATTATCGGTACAAAACGAAATGCCATCAATAGTCTTGGTGCTTGTGGCAAATAGCATTCTGCGATTAAAACCACCATAACCACAATGGAGCAACCATACAATGATATTATGCGATGTGTGTATTTGTTTGGTGTGACTATCAATTTGTCTGATAGTCTTCAAACTACACTCCTCCATTGTTGTGCAACATGTGTGTATTCATTTTATTGTAATTATCAATTTGTCTAACAGTTTTCAAAATAAATATAAACATGACCAGACGGATGAATCTCAGCATGAACTCCTGAAAACTTAATCAGCAGCAGGCTAATGGCACAATGAACAGCATCTGATTATTGCCATAGTACATTAGCATTTCTAAATCATCCAATAATAACCAACCCAAATGAAAATTAACAAAGTAAATGAATCCACAAAAACAATCCAAAAGAATCAAAAGGGTATATGAAATTATTATTTAAAAAAAAAACACTAAGAGAAAGAATCAGATTGAAGAAAAGGGTATGCAAAATGACGATCAAAAGAGGGATGGGTACCTTTTTGGTAGTCGCGACGACGGCAAATGAAGAAGAAAGCATTGGAAGCGGCATGAAGAGGAGCTGTTTGAGCAAGCTATATCTGCTAAATATATTAAACTTCAAACGACATCGTTTAACAGAAAATTTATCTATACCATCTTAGGTTTAATCAAGATTTAACTATTTTTTAAAATTCCTTTTAATGAAAATGAAAGTTTATAGCACTAATACTATATGAATTAAATAATCTTAAACTCGTAATTAATAAATGTTTATAACTATAATCTTTAAATTTTTAAAGAAATCTTTTAGTATATACACACACACACACTTAATCTCAACAATCAAACTATTGAATTAATGGACATTTTTTAATGATCCTGCATATATTTAGATTATATCAATTTAAATTTTCTTTTTAAAAAATGATAAAATTTTCAAGGCCAGTTTTGATCAGCACAGTTACAGTGAGTGCAAGTGTGCAACTTGAGGATCTACTTCAAATAGAAAGAGAATGTAATACAAAATTGGAAGTCATTTATGTGAATCTTAATTATTATGTGGCATCCACAGTTAATGACAAAGAAAAGTCTTGTTTATTAAACTAATTACCATCATATGGGATTGGTTCAAAATTGTTGAGAATATTGGGATTAGGCTGCGGCTTGCTAAATGAACCCGATTGAACTGCTTCTTGCAACCTCATTCTTCCTTTGTTGAGAATATTGGGATTCGGCTGCGGCTTGCTAAATAAACCCGATTGAACTGCTTCTTGCACCTCATTCTTCCTTCACATTTTTGCTTATATGTCAAACTCATGCAAGCAATTATGTTATATAAGGCCCTGAGCAATTGCAAAATTTACAATTTTGTAAGGCCAAAAATTTAAGTATACATGAGAATTAGTAAAATTTAGGCCGGTGAAAATCATTGTGCAACAAAATCGGAAGAAAAAGAAAAAAAAATAGAGATATAGGTTTTGTTCAGCACGAGATTTTGGTTAATTTTGAATTACGAAATAGGATAATTTGTTATGTGTGTATGAATATTACTACATCGATTGAAGCATACATATGATAATAAATAGGATAATTTGTTTCGCTTGAACTGCACAAAATTATGCATGATGTGGCTCATGTTCATTGGCTGGGAGAGCACCGAATCAACTAGTGCTCCAGGAGTAGGGAAGACATTATGGTATTCCAGTATTTCTCAATTATCATGATTAGCCCTCGAAACTTTGGACAGAAAAGTATAATTATTCGTTTTTAAACGCCAGCGCCCAGCGGCACTTTAAAGTTCTAATATTCAGTTACAAGCGCCAACAAAAAACATAAAAGAGTGAAAAAGCCCTTGTACCAAAGCAAAACGACCAGGATTCTTTCCTCAAGTTTCAAGAATACTTTAACTAAGCTACAAGTTTAAGTTTAGAATACTTTGTTAAAACGCATTGGACATTCCTAGTTCTTTTAAAATTTTCCTTTTTGTTACTTTTTTAGCAAGTAGGGTGCAAACAGAGGTGATTACATTATTCAATAACTAATGTTCTATCTCAATTAATCCGCGACAGCAGCTTCTGTTCATCAAACTGGTTAAGTTAAATTTCTTTGTTTCTCTCTTGGTTGAATTCATACATACAAGTGAGATACATTATGGGTAACATTTTGCAAATCGCTTGCGACGGCGCAATGTTCAATCGTTGCCTAGACTGCACTCTTGGCAAAGCTGCATATATAACTGACCTCAAAGATAATGTTGTTGCCTTGGAGACTGAATTGGAACAACTAATCGCTGCAAAGAATGATGTGATGACGAGGGTCCTCAATTCTGAACACCAACACAAAATGAAGAGGCTGAACCAAGTGCAGGTTTGGCTTTCGAGGGTGGAGACTCTTAAAACTGAAGTTGATGAACTCATGGGAAGAGATGGTGTCTCTCAGGAAATTGACAAATTGTGTCTTGGAGGCTACTGCTCCAGGAACTGCAAGTCAAGCTACAAGTTTGGTAGAAAAGTTGCTAAAATGCTGCGAGATGTGAAGGCCTTAAAGGGCGAAGGAGTTTTTGAAGAGGTGGCCGCGGCAGCTCCAGAATTAATATCTGTGGCAGATGAAAGACCTACTGAGCCAACGGTGGTAGGCTTGCAATCACAACTTGAACAAGTTTGGAGATGTCTTGTACAAGAACCTGCAGCTGGTATAATTGGCCTATACGGCATGGGCGGTGTCGGTAAAACTACACTGTTAACCCAAATCAATAATAAATTTGTTGATAATCCAACAGATTTTGATTCTGTGATTTGGGTTGTGGTGTCAAAAGACCTGCAGCTTGAAAAAATTCAAGAAACTATCGGGAAAAAGATAGGTCTATATACTGATTCATGGAAGGACAGAAGTCTCGAAGAGAAAGCTCAGGACATCTTCAAGACTTTAAGCAAGAAGAAGTTTGCTTTGTTGTTGGATGATCTATGGGAGCGGGTTGATCTAAAGAAGGTAGGCGTCCCTCTTCCAAAAAATAGTGCAGTGGTATTTACAACCCGTTTCGTTGATGTTTGTGGCGGTATGGAAGCTCGAAGGAAGTTCAAAGTGGAATGCTTATCCGATGAGGATGCTTGGGAGCTATTTCGAGAGAAAGTTGGGGAAGAAACTATTGAGAGTCATCATAGTATTCCTCAACTAGCTCAAACTGTGGCAAAGGAGTGCGGTGGATTGCCGCTCGCGCTTATTACTATTGGTCGAGCCATGGCCTACAAAAAGACTCCTGAAGAATGGAGATATGCGATTGAAGTTTTAAGAAGATCAGTTTCCGAATTTGCAGGTTTGGGAAAGGAGGTATATCCTCTTTTAAAATTCAGTTATGATTGCTTGCCAAGCGATGCAATCAGATCTTGTTTCTTATATTGTTGTTTATATCCGGAAGATTACGGCATAGATAAAAGAGACTTGATTGATTGCTGGATGTGCGAGGGGTTTTTGGAAGAAGACAAGTTTGGCACACAAAACCGAGGATACTATATCGTGGGCACTCTTGTTCATGCATGTTTATTGGAAGAGGTAGAAGATGATCAAGTGAAAATGCATGACGTCGTCCGCGATATGGCATTGTGGATAACTTGTGAGATTGAGAAGGAGAAGGAGGGCTTTTTGGTTTATGCAGGTTCCGGATTAAGGGAGGCACCTGCAGATGTCAGAGGATGGGAAATTGTGAGAAGATTATCATTGATGAGAAATTCAATTGATAATCTACCAACTGTTCCGACATGCCCTCATCTTCTTACTTTGTTTCTTAACCGTAATCCGTTGAGGACGATCACCGGTGGCTTCTTCCAGTCTATGTCTTGTCTAACAGTTTTGAAGATGTCAGATAATGAAACGCTACGGCAGTTACCAATGGGGATCTCAAAGTTGGTTTCACTACAACTCCTTGATATTTCAAAAACAAGCGTTGGAGAGTTACCAGAAGAGTTAAAAGCGTTGGTAAATCTTAAATGTTTGAATTTGGACTGGGCAAAAGAGTTAGTTGTAGTTCCACAGCAACTGTTATCTAATTTTTCAAGGTTACGTGTGTTGAGAATGTTTGCTATTGGTGTTAGATCACCTTACGGACTGTCTAGCTCTTGGCATGAGAATGTAGCAGAGGAATTGCTCGGTTTGAAATATTTAGAGGTACTGGAGATCACCTTCAGGAGTTTTAAGGCTTACCAAACATTTTTGAGCTCACAGAAGTTACGAAGTTGTACCCAAGCTCTCTTGCTCGATGAGTTCGATAGGGAGGAGTCGATCGATGTTGCAGATTTAGCAGATCTAGAGCAGCTCAATACATTATCCTTTGTTGGTTGTGATTGGCCTGGGGGACTGAGGATTGACTACAAAGATATGGTACAAAAATCGCGCCAACCTTATGTTTTCCGCAGCCTTGAGGAAGTTACCGTAGACAGTTGCAGAAATTTGAAACACTTGACATTCCTCGTTTTTGCTCCAAACCTCAAGTCTATTTCCGTACGCTATTGCAATGACATGGAAGAAATAATCAGTGCTGGAGAGTTTGATGACATTCCTGAGATGACGGGAATAATAAGCAGCCCTTTTGCAAAACTCCAGCGTCTTCGGTTAGAGCGACTGCGCAATTTGAAGAGCATTTACTGGAAGCCCTTGCCTCTCCCACGTCTGAAAGAATTGGAATTTCGGGGTTGCGATTCGCTTAAGAAGCTTCCACTCGATTCAAATAGTGCAAATGGGCGTAGAATTCTTATTCGTGGAGGTGAATACTGGTGGAGAGGGCTTCAATGGAAGGATGAAGCCACTCAAAATGCTTTTCGTCTCTGTTTCCAATCTCTTGACGAACTGTGGTTAGAGGGGCTAAGCCCGGATTGAACCTTGCATGCTGGTGAGTGTTTTTTTCTTAAGATTCTTCTTGTTTCGTTTGCTTCACGTGTAAGTGGTTGAATTTATTTGAGACTCAAAACTTGTCATTCTTGTGCTTATTATGAGGGATGATTGATTATGAATCAATATCGTAAAATCTTTTTTATAGTGACTCTATATTTATAGTGATAATCTATATAGAAATAACTCTTTCATAGTTATAAAAAAAATTTAACTTTAATTTGGACAAATTATAAATAAGAATAAACTTTATATTATAATAAAATTTTTAGTTCCCAACTTAAATAACTTGGCTCCACATAAAAATATTTATAAGTTTTTTACAAAAATATATTTGTTAATTTAAGGATTTAATATATTTTTTTTAGTTATTTGAGATAATTATTTATTCTTTAAAATTGTTATCACATTTTTAAAATTGCCTAAACAAAATATTAATTATTTCGTATTGCAAAAATCATTATTGATTATTTACTAACACAACATAAAATTGATAATTTTAGCTTAGTTGTCTAGCAGTTTGACAAAAATATGTAAAACCCTAAATCATCATCCCCTGTTTTATTATCATCCGCAATTTGTAAATAAACTGAAAGGTAATTTAGTCTTTCATAAGTTTGTCAAAATTTTGTAAACCAATTTCTGTCAAAGTAGCATTACTCTTTACTTCAGATGTGGGAAGGCAATGGCTTCCAGCATATGCTCTTCAAATTTCATAGACCTACTAATTTCAGAAGTTAAGAGTTCTGCAAAAGGGTTGAGATTTACCATCCCGGGAAAGTTTGGCCATAGCAGCACTTGTCTGATTCATGCCAGATCAACCCCAGGAAAAAATAATAATAATAATAATAAATGTTCAAAATTGAGGAGATAAACTGATGAAAGACCTGAATTATATAATGGTAGAACAGTGGGGAATGATGTGTGTCAATGGAGGAGACATGGAGCTGTTTGAATTCTCAATATTGTATAAATTTTTAACGCATTTACAATTAGTAAATGTTTTCAACAGCAATCATCAAATTTTCACAGAATTCTTTAATAAGTGATTAAATAAGTGATACCATCACGGAGATTTAGTTTACTCAAATCAATGGAAATAAATTGCCTTTTGGAAGTATACAGTTCACAACCAATGTTTAATTCCGCGCTAATTATAAGCATTTCCCCTGAAAATATTGAGAATTCATTTTGCAACTTCAAAAGAATAGATGATAATAACGAGCCTGAAAATCCAGCTTCAGTCAGCAGCAAGATACAGAAATGAACAAAAACAGATATATGTCATGCGCTCGAGTAGTTTTCATATCAAAGGTCAGTACAGATGGTATCAATTCATTCCTCATCTCAAAAACAAAATAAATTTCCAAAATATGGTAAAAAATCAACTAATTCTTCACAGTACTTAAAAGAATCCAACAGACGAGTTCCCCTGATTCATAAATTCCTCCAATGATTGATAAATAAATAAACAACCTAACCACAGCCAAACTGGAATCAAATCATTACAAGCATTTCCTTTGTAAACAATACGGGACCCCATAGAAAGAGAATTCAGGCCTGCAAAAAGCTCGCGTACTTTGCGCCTAGGAAAAGCCTTTGGATGCAGAGTAAGGCGCTCTTGGTAACCTCGGTGTTCTCATGGTTCATCAATTTCATCACCCGTTCCTTGGCTTTGAGGTCCGTCACAATGACCCGCCCAGCTGGATGGTACTGGATAAACTGTGAGAGATCAAAGCAAGCGACAGCAAGAGCTCGTGGATCACTGGATGTATCCAAAATTGTTAAGAGGACCCTTAGAATCTGTGAGAGAAGATTATCCATTAGTTACAAAATGATGCTGAACGAGACGATACAGATATTAGCAGGAGTCATTCAGTGAAGTTAAGGCAGAAAAAATGAAAATAAAAACTAGAAACACCGTCCATGGGGAAAAGAAATACCTGGAAATCATTTTCTTCGAAGTTTGTGATATTATCACGCCAGAATAGGGGATCTTTGTGCATGGGGGACCAGTCGAGATGGCCAAGGAGGACTTCTTGCATGTACTTGTCCAAAGAACTCAATCTCTTAGTATTATCCTTCAAACCTTCTTCCAGTTGATTCAGACCCTCCAGTAAATCCTAAGAAGATAATGAAATCTATTATATGTAAATGTAGCAAGATGAAGTCATCATTGTGTTAAAGGTTAAACAAAATTCAGCAATGGTGGCCAAGACTCATTCTTTTTGGCACTATTCAGGAGCCACCCAAACACAATCTAATATCTTGCATTATAAGTTTGAAGGCTGAAATCTTAATTTAGTGTTGGATGCCAAGATTCCACAAAAGCAATATACAGCTTCAGTTCATCATGAGGAAAAAGAGTCGAGCCTTGGCAAAATTGGATGGTTCAAGGCCAAAGAAAATATGTGGTAATAAAAAAGGCACAATTAATTGATTTAACATTGCTCAGATGACAGGTGCTTGAGAATTAAATAAAGCAGGCATTTGTCAGCCATTATAGGTAACATTGTCGTAGGATAAATGTCTCAAGTTGTCAAAGATAGTGTAGGTCCGTACAATAGTAGTCAGCACTTTCTGCCAGCCAGAGCTTCAATCAAAGTGTAGATGGAAACAACATTATTCCATGCTGAACAAAGGAATAATAGGGTGTAACGGTATCATAATCATAATTGACTAGCCGATCCCAAGTATGGGGTAAAAAGACTCTGATAAGCATACCTTCTATCATCAATTATCACCAAAATAACACTAATATTCATATAATGAACAAAATAACAGTAGTTTTTGTCATCACACAAGCAACTGACTATTCTACCACACCATACTTCACAGAAGCTGAAGTAAATTTTAAATCCATATAAAATGATCACCAAATGCACCAATCAGTAGCAAACAGCGCCATCAACTCCCTTAATTTTACTCGATCTATTAACTAAATAATTATGCAATCAGCCGAAAAAGAAAAACTAAACAGCGAGCAACTTCTCTTACCTCATCACTCCATGCTTGTGCTTTTAAACTTTGAACAACTTGAGGTAGTCCAAGGTCTATCATCTGAGCAGCAAAATTACCTTTGGGAAGCAAGTTTCTAAGGATCAAGACCACCACCCTGACAACCTAGCAGGATATGCCTATCTTAATAACCATATGAACAAAAGAACGTATTCTTTTGGATAAGAAAATAGCGTATTTCTACCACAAGCCAATATAAATATATTTAAATATACGTATGTATAACAAGTTAATAGTATTCAAGTGGATGACACTCATCTTGTGCAGCAGTGAGCCTTTGCTAACATTAAATACTACCAAGAAACCAGATCTCACATTCTCCTTTGTGGAACTCTTAACAACATCTATTAGTCGTGGTAGGGTTCTATTAGTTGCCAAGTACTCCACTGCAGGTTCATAGTAAGACAAGAGCCAGACGCAGAGACATGTTTCGTAAAGAAGTTGTTACAAGAAGAAGGAAAAGGGAAAAAAGAAGAGGTCAATAACACAAATTCCGTTATGATATGACTTAGAGTTAAATTAGGGTTGATTTTTTATTGATTGATAAAAATAAATAACAATCTTGACCTACAAGAGGTAAGTCAATCTCTCCCAAACTCTTAATTATTCTTAACACTAGACAAAACCCAACATAAATCTTAAGTGACTCCATAATCTCTTATTTATACCTGAACCCTAATTAATAATAAAATTATTAAACTGTCTCTGCCCTTAAGATTACTAAAGTGCCCCTGCCTCCTTGTAATTGCACCTTAGTTTTCTTTGGTCTAACATTACTCCCCTCTCAAAAAGACACCTCGTCCTCAAGGTGAAATCTTGGAAACTACTGCGTCTTCTTCCTCGGCTTCTTCCCGGCCTTCTTCCTCATCACACACAGTTAGGACTTGTAGTGATTTATCCTTACATCGATGCCCTCGTGAAAATTTCTCATTACATCAAAAACACAACCCCTTCACCCTCTTATCCTGAATCTCTGTCTCCATGAGACGTTTGAAAGTCACCCCATGTCGTGCCCCACTATCCCGATCCCTTTGGGAATCTCTCTTTAAATCCACCATTTGCATTTTCTGGCCTCCCAGTGGTGTACTTTGGAACTCTCGTTTAAACCCTAAAGTCTGGGTTTTCTATCCTACCAATGGCATGCTGTTTTGGTATGAAAAATCGATTGAATTGCTCCTATTAACCTGTTCTATTGTGTTCTTATCCTTAGCCATTTGTGCCAACTCCATTGACTCCCCTAACCCTCTCGGCCTTATCAAGCATAGTAAGGCTCGGATTTCTGACTTCAGTCCCTTCATAAAATTCCCTTCCAATACCGCCTATGGAATTCCCCTTCGACGCCCTGATAGCAACTCAAACTATAACCGTTCTATCCTAGGTCAGAGTAAAAAACTATTCATACAAATCTCCTTCTTGAGTGGCCCGAAACCTATCCAATAGCCAATCCTTAGACTCACCTCATGACCTTAACGATGTCGTTGTTCTCGCCATTGAAACCGCACAAGGGCCTTTCCCTCCAAACATAACGCCGCCGCCATCAATTTTTCCCTTTCTTAGAGTCCATTGATGGAGAAATAGCGCTCTACCCTATACACTCATTCATAGGCATCCTCAACTTCGAAAATAGGTATTTTCAGTTTCCTTACCCTAGAATATGCCCCAAATTGAGTCTGTAATAACATATATCTAGTTATTGACAAATTGAGTCTGCCAAACATAAATCGTTGATGTAAAAGAGGTCTGAAGTGTAAATTGCTCGCTTGATTACTTAGGTAGATAGTTAATTTTTATCTATATAATACTTAAAATATATCCTTAAAAAAATATAGAAACTCACAAACTTTCCACTTCAAATATTTTTTCATCTCTATCACATTTAGTGGTGCAATTATAATTTTGGTTTAACGTGGACCATATTCGAGAGAAGCCAAATTGAGATGCCATAAATAAGAAACTGTAAATTCAAAGGGTGCAAAACGTAAACTTCACATTTTAAAGGAATTGAATTTCAGTTAAATCCCTAATCTTTCTAAAAATGCCTTAGGCCAACGTTCTTTCCGAGCCTCGATGTATTCTGTCCGCGACCATGTTGCATTCATCTAGGGATGAAAATGAGTATCATCTATTGCGAGTTTGTAAATTATCAAACTAATAAATTGATCATTTATAGCTTTGTTTCTCTATTAAATTTGGGAACATTATAGCTGAGGAAAAAGAAAAAGCAAAAGGAAGAGTCCAAAAAAAATGTGTAAAATAAAAAAAATATAGATAAATCAATAATGTAAGGGCATCAACATGAAATTGGAAGTGAAATGAGTAAAGAAGATTATTTTTTATTTTTAATTACATGATATTAACACTCAAATTACAACTCATATTGTATGAAATTACAACTAATATTTACAATCAGTCAATTATTGAAATTAATTTATCACTATTCAAAGAATATTTATTCTACTCATTTTTCAAAAGATAAAACACAGCATTCACTTAATTATATAGCATAATTAAAAGAAAATCTCTATATACATCCCGGGGCTTGAATAGGGATGGCAATGGGCACTGCCCGTAGCGGGTTTGCCATTACCAAACCCAAACCCGCACAAAATTTAAACTACCAAACCCACCGGTAACCCGCAGCGGGTTTTAATTTTTTTACAAAAACCCACCCGCAGCGGGTTTTAACAATTACCAAACCCGCAATGGTATCCGGCGGATTTTTTGCGGGTTTCCGTATTTAAAATCACAAATGTTTAATATATAAATTTATAATAATAACCTCAAATTCCATATAACATACTCAATTTTATATTTAAATAATGTAAATGAAAAATTAAAATTTCCACATCAATTCAACATAAATTCTCAAATTTAAGTATAAATTACACAAATCCATTTAAAAAACACAAACTAATATCTAAAAATAATAATTACATTTCATATTATCATTTAAAACAAGCTCCAAGAGAAGATATTCATTTTATTCACCACCATAAGCACCCATCCAACACAATGCCTATAATAATAATTAAGATTAATATTTTCAAATATTAATTCGAAGGAAAATGCCTTTAGTTTTCTTTAGATTATGATTTTAGAATATGATATAGGCCACATACACACATACACACATACACAACTTTGAGCCTTTGGTTATTTGGTAATTTAATTAATGACATTATTTTCTTTATACATTTTTAGATTTAAATTAAATTAAAAATATTTGAAAAAAATATTGCGGGTTTAATGGATATCCATGCGGGTATCCACCGGATATAAGATTAATATCAAACCCACCCCCATTCATGTGCGGGTTTTAATTTATAATATTAAACCCGCCCGCAACTAATAAAATTACCCACAACGGACGAATTTTGACAGATGAATTTAGACAAATTTACAGATTTACGAGTACAATTACCATCCCTAAGCTTGAACCGTTGGCCACTCGAGAAAAGCCTGACTAGTTGGGTAAAGAGGATTATTTATTAAATAAAAAAAAGGGGTAAAGAGTGGATAATCAATAAAAATCGTATGTGGCAGGAATCACGTGACGTAATCAATCGTCAAACGACTAGTGGGCCCCCATATGCATGGACTCCTCCAAACTGGCAAATCATTCGTTGGATGCTCACAGGGTCTAAAATTATTTTAAAAATAGAAATTAAATAAAAAAAAACAAAATGATAAAAGCCGCTTTAACTCTAGGGTGTGACGTCTCAATTGTAGATTAAAAATAAAATAATTAAATATGCTCTTGATATGACCATTGAGTTGAGATTATAAAATTAATATTTATTTTATAAATAAATATTAATCACATAATTACTTGATAAAATAAAAATTTATACGGGTTTTAGTGTAATTATATGTATTTATATTTTTAGAAAGTGAGTGTAGTTAGATATTTTTTTTCCTTTTAAAGAGAGTAGTTAGATTAATTCTTATTAAAATTTTCAATTATTTGTCTTTGTTATTGTCAATCGATGTTTTTATAGAACAAAAATAAAAATCAAAATGATGTTTTTGAAACCAGTATTCTAAATATAAGACTATAAGTATGTGTTCGGTATGAGTTTTTGAAACTTATATTTTAAATATAAAAACTGTAATATTTGTTCGATAGCATTGGATTGAAACTTTTTTTTTACCTTAAACATATAGTTTATATTTATGTCAATGAATTATATAGAGTCAATTTATTTTTTGGTATCACACAGTAAACACTTATAAAAAAATTAAATTCTTCATTACATTTAATAATAAAAAATTTCGGTAAATAAAATATATTATAGAGCATCTGATAAATGAAATCATAAACTTATTTACGAAAAAAGATTTTCAAATAAAAGGTATGATAAAGTATAGAGAAAAATCTCATTTGAAAAAATTATTTTAATTATTTTAATCCTTTTTCACAACTACTGTTTCATTGGTACAAGCAAAATATGAGGACTTTTTTTTTTTTTTTTATAAGTCCTTGAACATTTTATTTTATCTTTTTGTTCGGCTAAAAATCAAAGAAAAAGTCCTTCCACTCATCTTCTGCTCAATAAAACTTATTAGTTTTATCAAATTTTAATTTCAAATTTAAAATAATCACAAAAGCCATTGCAGCATTGGATGTTTCAATCTTATCAATTTGATACAAAAATCACTTTAATTACCATGGACGCTAAACTAAGATAAAGATGAGAGAATGACTTCCATTCTTGAAATTCAACAAAACCATAAAAAGGTCGTTCTTCAACTTTTTGAGTAAACAAAAGTAAAATATGTATTTTTTATTTCATAATTCATTTTATTAAAACATTACACTGAACAGTTGTTCAACTTATTTTTAGTAAATGAAAATGAAAATGGGACTCAAAATATCATCCTGAACAGGTCCCTAATTTTTGCAATTTTAGTATTTTAGTTAAGGTTTTGAAAAAAAAAAGGTAGAGCAATTTTTTTTTAAAAAATAAAAATTAATAAATTTAAAGATATAGGCACTTTATTTTTGGGCTGCTTGTCTTTCTCATATGATTTTCAAGAATCTATTTGTTGCGACTATCGTGCAAGCGAAAAAAGCCAAATACTAATAATAAAATGGGAAATTATCATTCGTATACCCTATATTTATTCTATTATTAAAAATACTACAACACTTTGAGGGTGTATCAATCGTCTACCCTTAGTTGACAAAATGTATCAGCCGACCACCAAACCATTAGTTGTCGTTTGAAAGTTAACAGAATTACAGTGAATTGATGATTTTACCCTTAAAAATTATCACTTGTATACCCTTAATTTCTCTTTTTGTCACTTGTATACCCTTAAATTATCACTTGTATCATATGAAAAGACCAAATTGCCCTCCTAGTGTCATCATATTTAAACGGCAACTAACGATTTGGTAGTCAGTTGATACATTTTATCAATTTTGGGTGGACGATTGATACACCCTCAAAGTATTGTAGTATTTTTTATAATGAAATAAACTAAGGGTATACAAATGATAATTTTCTTAATAAAATAAACTAATAAAATCTCAAAGTTCTTGAAGCTCTATCAATGATTGACTCTTTTTTTTTTTTTTACTCCTTTAACGATACATCTAAATTTAGGTTGCACCTGAGAATTAATAATTTCGGACAGAATATTATTATTCTTCCATTTTGTACATTAACTTTCATATCTCAGTACATGTGCCAGTCAGAACTACACTATGGACTCCATTATTTAAAGGGGAAAAAATCAATGAAAAAAATATAACATATTGATTATTATTTGTTTGCTTTTGGAGGTAATTATAGTTCTTTATTTATAAACAATTCAGTAAGAAAACAGAATTGGTTGAGTGTACTTGAATACAAGATTGGTTAATATCGGTTTTGATCAGCACAGTCACGATGAATAAAATTTGAGTATCTGTTCCAAAGAGGAAGAGATCATCATACAAAATTAAAAGTCATTTATGTAGATCTTAATTATTAAGAAGCGGCATGCACGGCTAGTGACAAAGAGAAATCTTGTATACTCAACTAAATCTCCCTTTGGGATTGGTTCAAAATTGTTGAAAATCTCGGAATTTGGCTGCTGCTTGCTAATGGAACCAGATTTGAGTTGGTTCCCATTGTCCTGCCAGCCTAACTTCTCATGTTAATTGTTGGTTTAATCTAAATTATAGGCCAGCTTTCGAGAGTTTCTGATCAGCCAACAATTATGCTAAAAAATATACGCATAATTCTTAGAAGAATTTGGGGAAAAAAACTTATTAATAATGTGAAGCCGATGATACAACGACTCAAATAACATATGCAATCGATCCACATGTCTACCACATGTCATGTCCCAGCTTTAATCAAACTATGCTTTTACCATATGCCCATAAATGAGTTTGTTTTTTTTTTTTTTTTTTGTTTCCCTTTTGGATGTTTTAAAGGATTGGTACTGGCGAATTTTTTTTTAAAGAATTTTGAAATTTATGTTTAATCGATTGAAGACAAATTTTAGAAATTTATGATATGCTAGGGGAGTGAGATTGAGATATACTCCATTAGTTCAGTAATTGTTTACCCGAATTGACCAATCTAATTACTATTTTATTTTTCTCATAATTAAACAAATGAAGACCAAAAAAAAATAAAAATTGGGTCATCATATAAAGGAACCTCATCAACACTACAACCAAAAAGATGTAAATCATATTAAATTAATGCCACAAATAATCAAGTTAACAATAGAAAATTAAACAAAATCTAAGTACTATATATTATATGCCCACACCAAGACAAAAATGCTGATCTGAAAGAAAGAAAGAAAGAAAGAAACAAAGAAAGGGGGAATAAAAAGAGATAAAATCGAAACAACTGTCAAGCACATGGTGTGGGACCAAAAATGATGAATATTGGATAAGGTCAAGGAAACACAAAGATGGTGACCACCACCACCATCTTGACGTGGGAAGCATGCCCTTTGATTTTTCCTTTGCCAGCTGCATTCCACCTTTCAAAATTTTCCTTTTTGTTACTTTTTTAGTAAGTTGGGTACAAACAGAGCCGATTACATTATTCAATAACTAATGTTCTATCTCAAATTCTCAATTAATCCGCGACAGCAGCTTCTGTTCATCAAACTGGTGAAGTTAAATTCCTTTGTTTCTCTCTTGGTTGAATTCATACATACAAGTGAGATCCATTATGGGTAACATTTTGCAAATCTCTTGCGATGTTGGCGCAATGTTCAATCGTTGCCCAGACTGCGCTCTTGGCAAAGCTGCATATATAACTGACCTCAAAGATAATGTTGTTGCCTTGACGACTGAATTGGAACAACTAATGGCTGCAAAGAACGATGTGATGACGAGGGTCCTCAATGCCGAACACCAACACAAAATGAAGAGGCTGAACCAAGTGCAGGTTTGGCTTTCGAGGGTGGAGACTCTTAAAACTGAAGTTGATGAACTCATGGGAAGAGATGGTGGCTCTCAGGAAATTGACAAATTGTGTCTTGGAGGCTACTGCTCCAGGAACTGCAAGTCAAGCTACAAGTTTGGTAGAAAAGTTGTTAAAAGGCTGCGAGATGTGAAGGCCTTAAAGGGCGAAGGAGTTTTTGAAGAGGTGGCCGCGCCAGATCCAGAATTAATATCTGCGGCAGATGAAAGACCTACTGAGCCAACGGTGGTAGGCTTGCAATCACAACTTGAACAAGTTTGGAGATGTCTTGTACAAGAACCTGCAGCTGGTATAATTGGCCTATACGGCATGGGCGGTGTCGGTAAAACTACACTGTTAACCCAAATCAATAATAAATTTGTTGATAATCCAACAGATTTTGATTATGTGATTTGGGTTGTGGTGTCCAAAGACCTTCGGCTTGAAAAAATTCAAGAAACTATCGGGAAAAAGATAGGTCTATATACTGATTCATGGAAGGACAAAAGTCTCGAAGAGAAAGCTCAGGACATCTTCAAGACTTTAAGCAAGAAGAAGTTTGCTTTGTTGTTGGATGATCTATGGGAGCGGGTTGATCTAAAGAAGATTGGTGTCCCTCTTCCAAAGAATAGTGCAGTAGTATTTACAACCCGTTTCGTTGATGTTTGTGGCGGTATGGAAGCTCGAAGGAAGTTCAAAGTGGCATGCTTATCCGATGAGGATGCTTGGGAGCTATTTCGAGAGAAAGTTGGGGAAGAAACTATTGAGAGTCATCATAGTATTCCTGAACTAGCTCAAACTGTGGCAAAGGAGTGCGGTGGGTTGCCGCTCGCGCTTATTACTATTGGTCGAGCCATGGCCTACAAAAAGACTCCTGAAGAATGGAGATATGCGATTGAAGTTTTAAGAAGATCAGCTTCCGAATTTGCAGGTTTGGGAAAGGAGGTATATCCTCTTTTAAAATTCAGCTATGATTGCTTGCCAAGCGATGCAATCAGATCTTGTTTCTTATATTGTTGTTTATATCCGGAAGATTACGGCATAGATAAAAGAGACTTGATTGATTGCTGGATGTGCGAGGGGTTTTTGGAAGAAGACAAGTTTGGCACACAAAACCGAGGATACTATATCGTGGGCACTCTTGTTCATGCATGTTTATTGGAAGAGGTAGAAGATGATCAAGTAAAAATGCATGACGTCGTCCGCGATATGGCATTGTGGATAACTTGTGAGATTGAGAAGGAGAAGGAGGGCTTTTTGGTTTATGCAGGTTCCGGATTAAGGGAGGCAGATGTCAGAGGATGGGAAATTGTGAGAAGATTATCATTGATGAGAAATTCAATTGATAATCTACCAACTGTTCCGACATGCCCTCATCTTCTTACTTTGTTTCTTAACCGTAATCCGTTGAGGACGATCACCGGTGGCTTCTTCCAGTCTATGTCTTGTCTAACAGTTTTGAAGATGTCAGATAATGAAACGCTACGGCAGTTACCAATGGGGATCTCAAAGTTGGTTTCACTACAACTCCTTGATATTTCAAATACAAGCGTTACAGAGTTACCCGAAGAGTTAAAAGCGTTGGTAAATCTTAAATGTTTGAATTTGGTCTGGGCAAAAGAGTTAGTTGTAGTTCCACAGCAACTGTTATCTAATTTTTCAAGGTTACGTGTGTTGAGAATGTTTGCTACTGGTTTTTTACTTAGCTCTTGGCATGAGAATGTAGCAGAGGAATTGCTCGGTTTGAAATATTTAGAGGTACTGGAGATCTCCTTCAGGAGTTTTGAGGCTTACCAAACATTTTTGAGCTCACAGAAGTTACGAAGTTGTACTCAAGCTCTCTTGCTCCATCGCTTCGATAGGGAGGAGTCGATCGATGTTGCAGATTTAGCCGATCTAGAGCAGCTCAATACATTAGACTTTTTTAGTTGTGGTTGTATTAAGGGACTGAAGATTGACTGCAATGATATGGTACAAAAATCGCGCCAACCTTATGTTTTCCGCAGCCTTGAGAAAGTTACCGTACGCTTTTGCAGAAATTTGAAACACTTGACATTCCTCGTTTTTGCTCCAAACCTCAAGTCTATTTCCGTAAGCTATTGCGATGACATGGAAGAAATAATCAGTGCTGGAGAGTTTGATGACATTCCTGAGATGACGGGAATAATAAACAGCCCTTTTGCAAAACTCCAGCGTCTTGAGTTAGGAGGACTGGTCCGTTTGAAGAGCATTTACTGGAAGCCCTTGCCTCTCCCACGTCTGAAAGTATTGCAAGTTTGGGTTTGCGATTCGCTTAAAAAGCTTCCACTCGATTCAAATAGTGCAAATGGGCGCAGAATTCTTATTCGTGGAGGTGAATACTGGTGGAGAAGGCTTCAATGGGAGGATGAAGCCACTCAAAATGCTTTTCGTCTCTGTTTCCAACGGAGGTTGACGTAGTAAACCGGGATTGAACCTTGCGTTCCGGTGAGTGTTTTTTTCTTAAGATTCTTCTTGTTTCGTTTGCTTCACGTGTAAGTGAAACACTGTGACTGTGTCATTAATTACTTTGTATTGCATTCCCATTTCCCGACAATCTTAATCCATGGTTGTGTTTTATAAGAATTTATTTGAGACTCAAAACTTGTCATTCTTGTGCTTATTATGACGGATGATTGATCGTAAAACTTTTTTATAGTGATACTCTATATTTATAGTGATTATCTATATAGAAATAACTCTTTTATAGTGATAAAAAAATTTTAACTTTAATTTAAGTAAATTATAAATAAGAATTAACTCTAATTGTAATAAGTGTTTTAGATTCTGACTTTAGTAACTTATCTCCACATAATAATAATTATATGTGTATTGCAAAACATATTTGTTACTTTAAAAGATTTAGTATAGAAAAAAATATTTTTTAAAATTGTTTGAGACAATGATTTATTCTTTAAAATTGTTATCACATCTTTGAAATTGCCTCCACATAATAATAATTATTTGTATATTGCAAAAATAATTCAATAATATACACACCTTCTTGTTGAAGACAAAATATTTTTAAGTATTCAAGCATGTTTGAAGCTTCATAGAATTGACACACTTCATTAATTATTTATTAATTATCTTACTTACACTAAGAATAATGAAGTCAAGATAGTAATTTTGAACTAAACCTCTACAAAGTTTTAACCTCCTTATAGTAACAAAATCAATTGATCCTAATAATATGATTATTGAGAAGTTCTACTGCAATCTCAAATGCCTTACTATTAATTTTGGCATAATTTTCTATCGCCTCATTACTTTTTTCTCCTCTGCAGTTATTTCTTTCCTGAATATAAGTTTAGGTTGATTCTTACAAAAATATGTAAAAAGCCCAATTCGCTATCTGTAAATAAACTAAAAGGTAATTTAGTATTTCATAAGTATGTCAAAATTTTGTAAACCTATTTCTGTCAAAGTAGCATTACTCTTTACTTAAGATGTGGGAAGGCAATGGCTTCCAGTATAAGCTCTTCAAATGCCCTAGACCAACTAATTGCAGAAGTTTATGGAAAAGGGTTTAGATTTACCATCATCCCTCGAAAGTTGGCCATAGCAGCACATGTCGAATTCATGCCAGATCAACCCCAGGAAAAAAAAAAAAAGAAAAATGTTGAGAAATGAAGAGATAAACTGATGAAAGGCCTGAATTATACAGTGGTAGAACAGTGGAAATGATGTGGGTCACAGGAGGAGACACGGAGATATCTACAAATTTAATCTATAGTTACAGGTGATTAGGAGGTAAAAATTATGTTAATCATCATCATAAGAGACATGGAAGCCAGTGGTACAACCAGAGGCATCAGCATCCTCGGCCCCGCAGCAGTCGTAAAACTTGGCAGCATATGGCGGATCATCAGGTCCCAATTCATAGTACCTTCAATGAATCAAAAACATGGAGCATCAACTGACTGAGCTCAGTCCAACTCATGTTATGAAAAACTAGCATAGAATAAACTAAATTTTTCACATTTTAAACAATGATATCCATTAATTAGTTACAGATCAAAATTTGTGCACTCACACTCAGACACAAATTATGAACTGAAAATTGATACATGGAAAAATAACAAAGCAAAATGAATGCCCAGCAAATCTGATTACTCGATGCTTTGTAAATCAAAGAATCCTACCAAACTGGACTGGCCTCAGAGTTTCATTCAACTCCTAGCTGCCGTGAATTTTATTTATTTTTTAGAATTTTTTTAATAATAATTAATAACATCCAATAAAGAATGCAAAAGAATCACAAGGGTACATGAGAAAAAAATTAAAAAAAAATAAATTGAAGAAAAGTGTATGCGAAATGATGATCAAAAGAGGGAGTGGGGTGGGTACCTTTTCTGGTCGTCGTGACGACGGCAAACGAAGAAGGAAGGGTGAAAGCGGCAAGAAGAAGAGCTGTTTGATGAAGCTGTGTACGTTTGCTTACACCTCTTGCACACTTTCTCCTTCTCCTTCTCCTTTACTTTCTCAGTCTCCATTCCTTGTGTGTCTTCTTTTGAGGGATTAGCGATCGCCGCTCCGCGAGTACTCGAAAGCTTTAAAGTTTGCGTGAACCGGTCCGGAATAAAACATAGACGACAAGTCGTCTCAAATTACATGAACCTTTAAGCGACGCGTGGTTGGAGTAACAGTAGCACTTTTCCGGATTAATACAAAATTCATCGTTCAATCAAGATGAAAAATTAAATCACTATTAGTGATACTAAATGAATCAAATAATTTTTAACGCATTTACAATTAGTAAATGTTTTCAACAACAATCATCAAATTTTCAAAGAATTCTTTAATAAGTGATTAAAAAAGTGCTACCATCACGGAGATTTAGTTTACTCAAATCAATGGAAATAAATTGCCTTTTGGAAGTATACAGTACACAATCAATGTTTAATTCCGCGCTAATTATAAGCATTTCCCCTGAAAATATTGAGAATTCATTTTGCAACTTCAAAAGAATAGATGATAATAACGAGCCTGAAAATCCAGCTTCAGTCAGCAGCAAGATACAGAAATGAACAAAAACAGATATATGTCATGCGCTCGAGTAGTTTTCATATCAAAGGTCAGTACAGATGGTATCAATTTATTCCTCATCTCACAAACAAAATAAATTTCCAAAATATGGTAAAAAATCAACTAATTCTTCACAGTACTTAAAAAAATCCAACAGACGAGTTCCCCTGATTCATAAATTCCTCCAATGATTGATAAATAAATAAACAACCTAACCAGCCAAACTGGAATCAAATCATTACAAGCATTTCCTTTGTAAACAATACTGGACCCCATAGAAAGAGAATTCAGGCCTGCAAAAAGCTCGCGTACTTTGCGCCTAGGAAAAGCCTTTGGATGCAGAGTAAGGCGCTCTTGGTAACCTCGGTATTCTCATGGTTCATCAATTTCATCACCCGTTCCTTGGCTTTGAGGTCTGTCACAATGACCCGCCCAGCTGGATGGTACTGGATAAACTGTGAGAGATCAAAGCAAGCGACAGCAAGAGCTCGTGGATCACTGGATGTATCCAAAATTGTTAAGAGGACCCTTAGAATCTGAGAGAGAAGATTATCCATTAGTATTACAGAAACTTTGTAGGTATTTATACAAAATGATGCTGAACGAGACGATACAGATATTAGCAGGGTCATTCAGTGCGGTTAAAGCAGAAAAAATGAAAAATAAAAACTAGAAACACCGTCCATGGGGAAAAGAAATACCTGGAAATCATTTTCTTCAAAGTTTGTGATATTATCACCCCAGAATAGGGAATCTTTGTGCATGGGGGACCAGTCGAGATGGCCAAGGAGGACTTCTTGCATGTACTTGTCGAAAGAACTCAATCTCTTAGTATTATCCTTCAAACCTTCTTCCAGTTGATTCAGACCCTCCAGTAAATCCTAAGAAGATAATGAAATCTGTTATATGTAAATGTAGCAAGATGAAGTCATCATTGTGTTAAAGGTTAAACAAAATTCAGCAATGGTGGCCAAGACTCATTCTTTTTGGCACTATTCAGGAGCCACCCAAACACTATCTAATATCTTGCATTATAAGTTTGAAGGCTGAAATCTTAATTTAGTGTTGGATGCCAAGATTCCACAAAAGCAGTATACAGCTTCAGCTCACCATGAGGAAAAAGAGTCAACCCTTGGCAAAAATGAATGGTTCAAGGCCAAAGAAGATATGTGGTAATAAAAAAGGCACAATTAATTGATTTAACATTGCTCAGATGACAGGTGCTTGAGAATTAAATAAAGCAGGCATTTGTCAGCCACTATAGGTCACATTGTCCTAGGATAAATGTCTTAAGTTGTCAAAGATAGCGTAGGTCCGTGCAATAGTAGTCAGCACTTTCGCCGGCAGAGCTTCAATCAAAGTGTGGATGAAAACAAAATTACTCCGTGCTGAACAAAGGAATAATAGGGCGTAATGGTATCAAAATCAATTATGCACCAAAACAACACTAATAAATTCTAAGTGACTCCATAATTTTTTATTTATATTTAAACCCTAATTAATAATAAAATTATTAAACTGTCTCCGTCTCTAAGATTACTAAAGTGCCCTTGCCTCTTTATAATTGCATTTAAATTTTCATTGGTCAAACATTACTCTCCTCCCAAAAAGACACATTGTCCTCAAGGTGAAATCTAGGAAATTACTGCGTCTTCTTCTTCAGCTTCTTTCTAGCCTTCTTCCTCATCACACACAGTCAGGACTTGTAGTGATTTATCCTTACATCGATGCCCTGGTGAAAATTTCTCATCACATCGAAAGCACAACCCCTTCGCCCTCTTATCCTGAATCTCTGTCTCCATGAGGCGTTCGAAAGTCACCCCCAGTCGTGCCCCACTATCCCAATCCCTTTGGGAATCTCTCTATAAATCCACCATTTGCATTTTCTGGCCTCCTAGTGGTGTACTTTGGAACTCTCGCTGGAACCCCAAAGTCTGGGTTTTCTGTCCTACCAATGGCGTGTTGTTTTGGTATGAAAAATTGACTGAATTGCTCCTATTAACCCGTTCTATCGTGCTCTTATCCTCAACCAATTGTGCCAACTCCATTGACTCCCCTAACCCTCTCGACCTTAGCAAGCGTAGCGAGGCTCGGATTTCTGGCTTCAGTCCCTTCATAAAATTTCCTTCCAATACCGCCTCTGGAATTCCCCATAAACGCCCTAATAGTAACTCAAACTTCTCCTTATACTCCATAACCATTCTATCCTGGGTCAAAGTAAAAAATTGTTCATGCAAATCTCCCTCTTGAGTGCCCTGAAACCTCTCCAATAGCCGATCTTTAGACTCATCCCATGACCTCAACGGTTTTCGTTGTTCTCACCATTGAAACTGCGCAAGGGCCTTTCCCTCCAAACATAACGCCGCCGCCATCAATTTTTCCCTTTCTTAGAGTCCATTGATGGCGAAATAGCGCTCTACCCTATACACCCATCCATAGGCATCCTCACCTTCGAAAATAGGCATTTTCAATTTCCTTACCTTAGAATCTGCCCCAAATTGAGTCTGTCGTAACATATATCTAGTTATTGACAAATTGAGTCTGCCAAACATAATCCGTTGATGTAAAAGAGGTCTAAAGTTTAAATTGCTCGCTTGGTTACTTAGGTAGATAGTTAATTTTTATCTATATAATACTTAAAATATATCCTTAAAAAAAAATAGAAACTCACTAACTTTCCACTTCAAATAGTTTTCCAGTACTGTCATATTTAGTGGTGCAATTATAATTTTGGTTTAACGTGGACCATATTCGAGAGAAGCCAAATTGAGATGCCATAAATAAGAAACTGTAAATTCAAAGGGTGCAAAACGTAAACTTCACATTTTAAAGGAATTAAATTTCAGTGAAATCCCTAATCTTACTAAAAAGGCCTTAGGGCCACGTTTTTCCCAAATCTCGACGTATTTTATACACGGCCGTATTGCATTTATCTAGGAATGAAAATGAGTATCATCTATTGCGAGTTTATAAATTATCAAACTAATAAGTTCTATCATTTATATCTTTGTTTCTCGATTAAATTTGGGAACATTACTGCTAAGGAAAAAGAAAGGGACAATAACATGAGGAAGAGTAAAAAAAAATGTAAAATAAAAAATAGATAAATCAATAGTGTAAGGGCATGAACATGAATTTGGAAGTGAAATGAGTAAAGAGGGTTATTTATTAAAGAAAAAAAAAAAAGAGATAAAGGGTGGATAATAATCGTATGTGGCAGGAATCATGTGACATAATCAATCATCAAACGACCAGTGGGCCCCATATGCATGGACTCCTCCAAACTCGCAAATCATTCGTTGAATGCTCACGGGGTCTCAAATTATTTTTAAAATAGAAATTAAATCAGAAAACAAAATGATAACAACCGCTTTAACTCCATGGTGTGACATCTCAATTGTAGATTAAAAATAAAATAATTAAATATGCTCTTGATATGACCATTGAGTTGAGATTATAAAATTAATATTATATTAATCACATAATTGTTATATTTTATAAATAAATATTAATCACATAATTATTTGGTAAAATAAAAATGTATAGGGGTTTTAGTGTAATTATATGTATTAATATTTTTAGAAAGTGAGTGTAGTTAGATATTTTCTTTTTTCTTTTTTCTTTTTTTTTTCCTTTTAAAGAGAGTAGTTAGATTAATTCTTATTAAAATTTTCAATTCTTTGTCTTTATTATTGTCAATTGATGTTTTTATAGAACAAAAACAAAAATAAAAATGATGTTTTTGAAACTAGTATTCTAAATATAAGTATGTGTTCAGTATGAGTTTTTGAAACTTATATTTTAAATAAAAAAACTGTAATACTTGTTCGGTAGCATTGGATTGAAACTTTTTTTTTTAACTTAAACATATAGTTTATATTTATGTCAATGGATTATTTAGAGTTTATTTATTTTTTGGTATCACACAGTAAACACTTATAAAAAGATTAAATTGTTCATTACATTTAATAATAAAAATTTTCAGTAAATGAAATATATTATAGAGCATCTGATAAATGTAATCATAAATTTATATACGAAGAAAGATATTCAAATAAAAGGTATGATAAGGTATAGAGAAAAATCTCATTTGAAAATATTATTTTAATCCTTTTTCACAACTACTGTTTCATTGGTACAAGCAAAATATGACGACATTTTTTTAAAGTCCTTGAACATTTTATTTTATCTTTTTGTTCGGCTAAATATCATAGAAAAAGTCCTTCCACTCATCTTCTGCTCAATAAAACTTATTAGTTTTATCAAATTTTAACTTCAAATTTAAAATAATCACAAAAGCCATTGTAGCATTAGATGTTTCAATCTTATCAATTTGATACAAAAACCATTTTAATTACCATGGACGCTAATATAAGATAAAGATGAGAGAATGGCTTCCATTCTTGAAATTCAATAAAACCATAAAAATGTCGTTCTTCAACTTTTTGAGTAAACAAAAGTAAAATCTGTATTTTTTATTTCATAATTCATTTTATTAGAACATTATACCGAACAGTTGTTCAACTTATTTTCAATAAATGAAAATGAAAATGGGACTCAGAATATCATCCTGACCAGATTCCTAATTTTCACAATTTTAATATTTTAGTTAAGGTTTTGAAAAAAAAAAGGTAGAGCAATTTTTAAAAAAAAAATAAAAATTACTACTCTATAATAAATTTAAAGATACAGGCACTTTGTTTTTGGGCTATTTGTCTTTCTCATATGATTTTCAAGAAGAGTAATACTATTGGCACCCCCTCGTTATTCTTATGAAACCCCGTTTTCATTAACAGCTCTTTCACCAGAGAAAATTACATAAAACTACAAATACAAAATTATTAAACCCCAATCCATGTACGTATTTTCTTTTTAACTCTTCGCAGTTCATACCCACACATCATAAACTCTTTATTTTCAGTATCTAATGTATATGGGATTCAATTTTTTTTAGTTCCAAAATGATTTTGGAAATAATTAAGAAAAAAAGGTCCAAGAAATTTATTAGATTTTTATCAAATTATTGGATTTTCTTCACCAAGTGGGCACTTATTTTACTTACAAAAAAAAAAGAAATTAAAGGCAAAAATAACAAAAATCCCAATAAAGTAATTTATTGGGTTTGAAGAATTAGTAACAAAAAGAAAAGAAAATTAAATTTTAATTAAATTTCTTTTGTCCTTTTGTGTAATTTTAACTAAGAATAAAGCTATAAACATGAAAATGGGGTTTCAATTGAGTTTTAAGAAGGTGCCAATAGCACCGCTCTTTCAAGAATCTATTTGTTGCGACTATCCTGAAAGCGAAAAACGCCAAATACTAATAATAAAATAAACCAATAAGATCTCAAAGCTCTTGAAGCTCTAACAATGATTGACTCTTTTTTTTTTTCTCCTTTTAAGAATTAAGATACATCTAAATTTAGGTTGCACCTGAGAATTAATAATTTCGGACATGATTTTATTATTCTTCCATTTTGTACATTAACTTTCATATCTTAGTACATGTGCCAGTCAAAACTGCACTATGGACTCCATTATTTGAAGGGGAAAAAAACCAATTAAAAAATATAACATATTGGTTATTATTTGTTTGATTTTGGAGGTAATTACAGTTCTTTATTTCTGAACAATTCTGTAAGAAAACAGAATTGGTTGAGTGTACTTGAATACAAGATTGATTAATATCGGTTTTGATCAACACAGTCACGATGAATAAAATTTGAGTATCTGTTCCAAAGAGGAAGAGATCATCATACAAAATTAAAAGTCATTTATGTAGATCTTAATTATTAAGAAGTGGCATGTGTATAGTAAACTAAATCTCCTTTGGGATTGGCTCAAAAATTGTTGAGAATCTTGGAATTTGGCTGCTGCTCAAAAATTCACAAAAATATTTAAAGTTTTAAAAACCTTTTACCCATTACCTTTCAATTAGACAAGTATTCAATTCAGTGCTGACCACTAGATTGGTAATTAGATGAAAAAAGTAAAATATAAAATAAATCCTAACCATTAATTCAATGATCAATAAAAACTAAGCTAATCCTAATCCTTTTCAACCTTATTTATTTATTTTTTTAACTCATATCAAGAATTCTGCAAGCTAATAAGCCAATCTTGACTTTGAAATAACGCTGGCCCTCTTCAATCTTCAAGTTAATGGACATTAATTGGATACACAAAAGTCTTAATTGGACGTTAATGGGAAGAAAGATAGAGGAGGTTTCCCTGCAAAATACGTTCAATAATGTTGAAAGGGAAAGAACTTTAATACGTCCAATAGATTGGCAAATACGTTCAGTAATCAACGACTCCATAAATCCATTCCATCTCACCTTTAATCTAATTGGCCTAACTTCAAAACTTTAATGGTATGGTGAGGAGGCAAGGGACAGGACGTCAAGTCTTGCTTGAAAGTTACGGACCCATTTCCCTTACTTGACTAATCAATCTATAGGGTCCGCCTATAGATTTATAGGATTCATCCGTCTACCCATGACTTGATTACATTATTCAATAGGGTCCGCCTACCGTGCAACAGTTGCACGGTACCCCAAACTTTGTCATTTTCTGGTTCAGCCATTTGATACGAGGGTTAAAGTGTTCAACCGTTGAAATGTGTTCAATTGGTTATTAACACTTAAACCCCTACTGTTTATTATAAAATCATAAAAGTTAAAAAGCTTATTAATAATGCGAAGTCGATGATACAACGATTCAATAACACAAGCAATCAATCCACATGTCTACCACATGCCATGTCCCAACTTTAGTCGAATTATGCTTTTACCATATGCTAATAGATGATTTTTTTTTTTTTTTCCTTTTTGGATGTTTTAAACTTTAAAGGATCGGTATTGGCTTTTTTTTTTTTAAAGAATTTTGAAATTTATGTTTAATCGATTGAAGACAAATTTTGGAAATTTATGATATGCTAGGGGAGTGAGATGAGATATACTACATTAGTTCATTAATTGTTTACCCAAATTGACCAATCTTATTACTATTTTATTTTTCTCATAATTAAACAAATGAAGACCAAAAAAAAAAAAAAAAAATTGGGTCATCATATAAAGGAACCTCATCAATACTACAACCAAAAAGATGTAAATCATATTAAATTAATGCCACAAATAATCAAGTTAACAATAGAAAATTAAACAAAATCTAAGTACTATATATTATATGCCCCCACACACATACATATTCAACTATTCAATAATCAAGACAAAAATAATGCTGATATGAAAGATAGAAAGGAGGAAACAAAAATTTTGACAGAAATTTTGATAATTAACATATTTATGATTATAATAAAATGGAATAAACATTGAGTCCATATTTATGTAGGAGACTCTTTTATATTTCTATACTTTTTAATTTCAAGTACTTTCAGGATTTTTTGTTACTTTGATAAATAATAGTTTCGTAGGCATCTCATTATTAAACGGTAATTTTTAAGTGCTTTTTGCTAAGTTGTTACACCTTCGAGGATGTAAACACATTTTTCTTACTTCTAGTTTTTTAAATGTAAAATTATTTTTATTGGGTCAAGCTTAAAATTTTGACAGAAATTGTCATTCATTGGTCTCTTGAAACCCGATAATGAGTATTTAAAGTCGAAGGTAGCATTAGCAATACATTTCCTATTAGTTAGATAATCATTAATTATTATTATTATTAACAATTTAATAAAAAATATTATTAATTATTGTTAATAGATTAATTAATTATAATGCTTTTTATTCTTGTTAATAATAATAATAATAATAATAATCTATTTTAAAAAATATTTATGATTATAATAAAATAATAATTATAATTATAATTTATTTAAAAATAATTATATTTTTTAATTAAATGGAGGTTATTTTGAGAATTTAAAATTATGGGGGGAATTCATACTCTAGGGTTTCAATAAAATAAAATTGAGTATAAGGGGTTAAACGGAATTTTATATTTCAAAATATTTATAATATTTATGAATAAAATATAAATAACATAGAACATAGGAGACTAGATACAATTTCACAGACTGACCGTAGGTTACATTAAATATAACTTACCCACTTTGCTAATACGTATTGGACATTATTCAATAACTAATGTTCCTTTTTGTTACTTTTTTTAGTGAGTTGGGTACAAACAGAGCTGATTACATTATTCAATAACTAATGTTCTATCTCAATTAATCCGCGACAGCAGCTTCTGTTCATCAAACTGGTGAAGTTAAATTCCTTTGTTTCTCTCTTGGTTGAATTCATACATACAAGTGAGATCCATTATGGGTAACATTTTGCAAATCTCTTGCGATGTTGGCGCAATGTTCAATCGTTGCCCAGACTGCGCTCTTGGCAAAGCGGCATATATAACTGACCTCAAAGATAATGTTGTTGCCTTGACGACTGAATTGGAACAACTAATCGCTGCAAAGAATGATGTGATGACGAGGGTCCTCAATGCTGAACACCAACACAAAATGAAGAGGCTGAACCAAGTGCAGGTTTGGCTTTCGAGGGTGGAGACTCTTAAAACTGAAGTTGATGAACTCATGGGAAGAGATGGTGGCTCTCAGGAAATTGACAAATTGTGTCTTGGAGGCTACTGCTCCAGGAACTGCAAGTCAAGCTACAAGTTTGGTAGAAAAGTTGCTAAAAGGCTGCGAGATGTGAAGGCCTTAAAGGGGGAAGGAGTTTTTGAAGAGGTGGCCGCGCCAGATCCAGAATTAATATCTGTGGCAGATGAAAGACCTACTGAGCCAACGGTGGTAGGCTTGCAATCACAACTTGAACAAGTTTGGAGATGTCTTGTACAAGAACCTGCAGCTGGTATAATTGGCCTATACGGCATGGGCGGTGTCGGTAAAACTACACTGTTAACCCAAATCAATAATAAATTTGTTGATAATCCAACAGATTTTGATTCTGTGATTTGGGTTGTGGTGTCAAAAGACCTGCAGCTTGAAAAAATTCAAGAAACTATCGGGAAAAAGATAGGTCTATATAATGATTCATGGAAGGACAAAAGTCTCGAAGAGAAAGCTCAGGACATCTTCAAGACTTTAAGCAAGAAGAAGTTTGCTTTGTTGTTGGATGATCTATGGGAGCGGGTTGATCTAAAGAAGATTGGTGTCCCTCTTCCAAAGAATAGTGCAGTAGTATTTACAACCCGTTTCGTTGATGTTTGTGGCGGTATGGAAGCTCGAACGAAGTTCAAAGTGGCATGCTTATCCGATGAGGATGCTTGGGAACTATTTCGAGAGAAAGTTGGGGAAGAAACTATTGAGAGTCATCATAGTATTCCTCAACTAGCTCAAACTGTGGCAAAGGAGTGCGGTGGATTGCCGCTCGCGCTTATTACTATTGGTCGAGCCATGGCCTACAAAAAGACTCCTGAAGAATGGAGATATGCGATTGAAGTTTTAAGAAGATCAGCTTCCGAATTTACAGGTTTGGGAAAGGAGGTATATCCTCTTTTAAAATTCAGCTATGATTGCTTGCCAAGCGATGCAATCAGATCTTGTTTCTTATATTGTTGTTTATATCCGGAAGATTACGGCATAGATAAAAGAGACTTGATTGATTGCTGGATGTGCGAGGGGTTTTTGGAAGAAGACAAGTTTGGCACACAAAACCGAGGATACTATATCGTGGGCACTCTTGTTCATGCATGTTTATTGGAAGAGGTAGAAGATGATCAAGTAAAAATGCATGACGTCATCCGCGATATGGCATTGTGGATAACTTGTGAGATTGAGAAGGAGAAGGAGGGCTTTTTGGTTTATGCAGGTTCCGGATTAAGGGAGGCAGATGTCAGAGGATGGGAAATTGTGAGAAGATTATCATTGATGAGAAATTCAATTGATAATCTACCAACTGTTCCGACATGCCCTCATCTTCTTACTTTGTTTCTTAACCGTAATCCGTTGAGGACGATCACCGGTGGCTTCTTCCAGTCTATGTCTTGTCTAACAGTTTTGAAGATGTCAGATAATGAAACGCTACGGCAGTTACCAATGGGGATCTCAAAGTTGGTTTCACTACAACTCCTTGATATTTCAAATACAAGCGTTACAGAGTTACCCGAAGAGTTAAAAGCGTTGGTAAATCTTAAATGTTTGAATTTGGTCTGGGCAAAAGAGTTAGTTGTAGTTCCACAGCAACTGTTATCTAATTTTTCAAGGTTACGTGTGTTGAGAATGTTTGCTACTGGTTTTTTACTTAGCTCTTGGCATGAGAATGTAGCAGAGGAATTGCTCGGTTTGAAATATTTAGAGGTACTGGAGATCTCCTTCAGGAGTTTTGAGGCTTACCAAACATTTTTGAGCTCACAGAAGTTACGAAGTTGTACTCAAGCTCTCTTGCTCCATCGCTTCGATAGGGAGGAGTCGATCGATGTTGCAGATTTAGCCGATCTAGAGCAGCTCAATACATTAGACTTTTTTAGTTGTGGTTGTATTAAGGGACTGAAGATTGACTGCAATGATATGGTACAAAAATCGCGCCAACCTTATGTTTTCCGCAGCCTTGAGAAAGTTACCGTACGCTTTTGCAGAAATTTGAAACACTTGACATTCCTCGTTTTTGCTCCAAACCTCAAGTCTATTTCCGTAAGCTATTGCGATGACATGGAAGAAATAATCAGTGCTGGAGAGTTTGATGACATTCCTGAGATGACGGGAATAATAAACAGCCCTTTTGCAAAACTCCAGCGTCTTGAGTTAGGAGGACTGGTCCGTTTGAAGAGCATTTACTGGAAGCCCTTGCCTCTCCCACGTCTGAAAGTATTGCAAGTTTGGGTTTGCGATTCGCTTAAAAAGCTTCCACTCGATTCAAATAGTGCAAATGGGCGCAGAATTCTTATTCGTGGAGGTGAATACTGGTGGAGATGAAGGTTGACGTGTTTCCAATCTCTTTGAGGAATGGAGGTTGACGTAGTAAACCGGGATTGAACCTTGCGTTCTGGTGAGTGTTTTTTTCTTAAGATTCTTCTTGTTTCGTTTGCTTCACGTGTAAGTGAAACACTGAGACTGTGTCATTAATTACTTTGTATTGCATTCCCATTTCCCGACAATCTTAATCCATGGTTGTGTTTTATAAGAATTTATTTGAGAATCAAAACTTGTCATTCTTGTGCTTATTATGACGGATGATTGATCGTAAAACTTTTTTATAGTGATACTCTATATTTATAGTGATTATCTATATAGAAATAACTCTTTTATAGTGATAAAAAAATTTTAACTTTAATTTAAGTAAATTATAAATAAGAATTAACTCTAATTGTAATAAGTGTTTTAGATTCTGACTTTAGTAACTTATCTCCACATAATAATAATTATATGTGTATTGCAAAACATATTTGTTACTTTAAAAGATTTAGTATAGAAAAAAATATTTTTTAAAATTGTTTGAGACAATGATTTATTCTTTAAAATTGTTATCACATCTTTGAAATTGCCTCCACATAATAATAATTATTTGTATATTGCAAAAATAATTCAATAATATACACACCTTCTTGTTGAAGACAAAATATTTTTAAGTATTCAAGCATGTTTGAAGCTTCATAGAATTGACACACTTCATTAATTATTTATTAATTATCTTACTTACACTAAGAATAATGAAGTCAAGATAGTAATTTTGAACTAAACCTCTACAAAGTTTTAACCTCCTTATAGTAACAAAATCAATTGATCCTAATAATATGATTATTGAGAAGTTCTACTGCAATCTCAAATGCCTTACTATTAATTTTGGCATAATTTTCTATCGCCTCATTACTTTTTTCTCCTCTGCAGTTATTTCTTTCCTGAATATAAGTTTAGGTTGATTCTTACAAAAATATGTAAAAAGCCCAATTCGCTATCTGTAAATAAACTAAAAGGTAATTTAGTATTTCATAAGTATGTCAAAATTTTGTAAACCTATTTCTGTCAAAGTAGCATTACTCTTTACTTAAGATGTGGGAAGGCAATGGCTTCCAGTATAAGCTCTTCAAATGCCCTAGACCAACTAATTGCAGAAGTTTATGGAAAAGGGTTTAGATTTACCATCATCCCTCGAAAGTTGGCCATAGCAGCACATGTCGAATTCATGCCAGATCAACCCCAGGAAAAAAAAAAAAAGAAAAATGTTGAGAAATGAAGAGATAAACTGATGAAAGGCCTGAATTATACAGTGGTAGAACAGTGGAAATGATGTGGGTCACAGGAGGAGACACGGAGATATCTACAAATTTAATCTATAGTTACAGGTGATTAGGAGGTAAAAATTATGTTAATCATCATCATAAGAGACATGGAAGCCAGTGGTACAACCAGAGGCATCAGCATCCTCGGCCCCGCAGCAGTCGTAAAACTTGGCAGCATATGGCGGATCATCAGGTCCCAATTCATAGTACCTTCAATGAATCAAAAACATGGAGCATCAACTGACTGAGCTCAGTCCAACTCATGTTATGAAAAACTAGCATAGAATAAACTAAATTTTTCACATTTTAAACAATGATATCCATTAATTAGTTACAGATCAAAATTTGTGCACTCACACTCAGACACAAATTATGAACTGAAAATTGATACATGGAAAAATGACATCCATTAGTTAGCTACCGATCAAAATGTGTGCACTCACACCCAGACACAAATCCCACAATATCAAAAAGAGTCCATAGTTTCATTCAACTCCTAGCTGCCGTGATTTTTATTTATTTTTTAGAATTTTTTAATAATAATTAATAACATCCAATAAAGAATGCAAAAGAATCACAAGGGTACATGAGAAAAAAATTTAAAAAAAAATTAAATTTAAGAAAAGTGTATGCGAAATGATGATCAAAAGAGGGAGTGGGGTGGGTACCTTTTCCGGTCATCGTGACGACGGCAAACGAAGAAGGAAGGGTAATTTAACGCATTTACAATTAGTAAATGTTTTCAACAACAATCATCAAATTTTCAAAGAATTTTTTAATAAGTGATTAAATAAGTGCTACCATCACGGAGATTTAGTTTACTCAAATAAATGGAAATAAATTGCCTTTTGGAAGTCTACAGTACACAATCAATGTTTAACTCCGCGCTAATTATAAGCATTTCCCCTGAAAATATTGAGAATTCATTTTGCAACTTCAAAAGAATAAATGATAATAACGAGCCTGAAAATCCAGCTTCAGTCAGCAGCAAGATACAGAAATGAACAAAAACAGATATACATCATGCGCTCGAGTAGTTTTCATATCAAAGGTCAGTAGAGATGGTATCAATTTATTCCTCATCTCAAAAACAAAATAAATTTCCAAAATATGGTAAAAAATCAACTAATTCTTCACAGTACTTAAAAAAATCCAACAGACGAGTTCCCCTGATTCATAAATTCCTCCAATGATTGATAAATAAATAAACAACCTAACCACAGCCAAACTGGAATCAAATCATTACAAGCATTTCCTTTGTAAACAATACTGGACCCCATGCAAAGAGAATTCAGGCCTGCAAAAAGCTCGCGTACTTTGCGCCTAGGAAAAGCCTTTGGATGCAGAGTAAGGCGCTCTTGGTAACCTCGGTATTCTCATGGTTCATCAATTTCATCACCCGTTCCTTGGCTTTGAGGTCCGTCACAATGACCCGCCCAGCTGGATGGTACTGGATAAACTGTGACAGATCAAAGCAGGCGACAGCAAGAGCTCGTGGATCACTGGATGTATCCAAAATTGTTAAGAGGACCCTTAGAATCTGAGAGAGAAGATTATCCGTTAGTATTACAGAAACTTTGTATTTCTTTATACAAAATGATGCCAAGTCACTCAGTGAAGTTAAAGCAGAAAAATGAAAAATAAAAACTAGAAACACTGTCCATGGGGAAAAGATATACCTGGAAATCATTTTCTTCAAAGTTTGTGATATTATCACGCCAGAATAGGGGATCTTTGTGCATAGGGGACCAGTCGAGATGGCCAAGGAGGACTTCTTGCTTGTACTTGTCGAAAGAACTCAATCTCTTAATATTATCCTTCAAACCTTCTTCCAGTTGATTCAGACCCTCTAGTAAATCCTAAGAAGATATTGAAATCTATTATATGTAAATGTGGCAAGATGAAGTCATCATTGTGTTATAGGTTAAACAAAATTCAGCAATGGTGGTCAAGACTCAATTCTTTTTGGCATTATTCAGGAGCCACCCAAACTCAATCTAATATCTTGCATTATAAGTTTGAAGGCTGAAATCTTCATTTTGTGTTGGATACCAAGATTCCACAAAAGCAGTATACAGCTTCAGTTCATCATGAGGAAAAAGAGTCAAGCCTTGGCAAAATTGAATGGTTCAAGGCCAAAGAAAATGTGGTAATAAAAAAGGCACAATTAATTGAGTTAACATTGCTCAGATGACAGGTGCTTGAGAATTAAATAAAGCAGGCATTTGTCAGCCATTAGAGGTAACATTGTCCCAGGATAAATGTCTCAAGTTGTCAAAGATAGTGTAGGTCCGTGCAATAGTAGTCAGCACTTTCGCCGGCCAGAGCTTCAATCAAAGTGTGGATTGAAACAAAACTATTCCATGCTGAACAAAGGAATAATAGGGCGTAATGGTATCAAAATCATAATTGACTAGCCGATCCCAAGTATGGGGTAAAAAGACTCTGGTAAGCATACCTTCTATCATCAATTATGCACCAAAACAACACTAATATTCATATAATGAACAAAAATAACAGTAGTTTTTGTCATCACACAAGCAACTGACTATTCTACCACACCATACTTCACAGAAGCTGAAGTAAATTTTTAATCCATATAAAATGATCACCAAATGCACCAATCAGTAGCAAACAGCGCCATCAACTCCCTTAATTTTACTCGATCTATTAACTAAATAATTATGCAATCAGCCGAAAAAGAAAAACTAAACAGCGAGCAACTTCTCTTACCTCATCACTCCATGCTTGTGCTTTTAAACTTTGAACAACTTGAGGTAGTCCAAGGTCTATCATCTGAGCAGCAAAATTACCTTTGGGAAGCAAGTTCCTAAGGATCAAGACCACCACCCTGACAACCTAGCAGGATAAGCCTATCTCAATAACCATATGAACAAAGGAACGAATTCTTTTGGATAAGAAAATAGCCTACTTCTACCACAAGCCAATATATATATTTATATATATGTATGTATAACAAGTTAATAGTATTCAAGTGGATGACACTCATCTTGTGCAGCAGTGAGCCTTTACTAACATTAAATACTACCAAGAAACTAGATCTCACCTTCTCCTTTGTGGAACTCTTAACAACATCTATTAGTCGTGGCAGGGTTCTAGTAGTTGCCAAGTACTCCACTGCAGGTTCATAGTAAGACAAGAGCCAGACGCAGAGACATGTTTCATAAAGAAGCTGTTACAAGGAGGAAAAAAAAAAAGAAAAAAAGATGTCAATAACATAATTCCGTTATTCAATTAATGTTTTGCTCACCAAGTGAAATGAGAATTTCATTTATGAGTTCAGAAGTAAAAGGTTGCAGGACAAAAATACTGAGTTTTACCAAAATTCTAACCCAGCATGGCACCTGCTAACTAGCAGGGTCGGCAATTGAAAACCCCCCCCAAAAACCAAAAACAAAAAAAAAAATTGCAGGATTGGGTGCCCACTTATGTGTTGAACTACATATAAATTAGCTATCTAGAATATGAAATATTACCTGGATAGATTGCTGTGTGGATGCAGGTGAAATTAAAGGGGTCAACAACTTCACCCCATCTGCTTGAACAAAGGAAGATCTCACCATAGGTTCCTTCAGTAATGCTGCAAGGCAATTGATAGCAACTGGAACGCCACGACTAGGATGGGAAGGCTTCTTCAGCTACACACAATGTAGGGCATCAGGACTATCATGTATGACAATACCATCACCGAAAAACATACCTAACAACTGATATTGAAAATGTAATTGTAAAAACACAAATGGAGCATTCATTAAAAGGAAAATGCAAGACTTCAAAGCACTCTACGTAGAAAAGCATTTCTCAACTAGTCCAGAGTTATAAAAGAGTGGTAAAATGTCAACATTACTTTAATTAGAGAAAAATAAATAAATAAAAGAGTACAACGGTTCCAGCAAAAATACAACAACCATTCAATGGGCTAGGGATAATAGATGTAGAATATGAGAATCAAAGAGCTGAAAACAAGAAGAAATATGCAGGCAATTAAACCTGACTTTAGGATTGATATTCCAACATCAATTAAGAAGGAAAAAAACAAGATTTGGCAGAAAGATAGGACTGTTGAATTAAGGTTTGTCCATGATCAATTTGATATTTAAGAGCAAAAACTTGATGCGAAAGGCTAAGGAAAAAAAAAAAGAGGAAGGATAGACTCTCAATATCACACCTAGGATCAGGATTATTAGAAGATCCTAAATGAGCTCAGAATCTGAACATCTATACCACTCAAATTTCGAGCACTATATCAACGTGTATAAAATTCTTGTTCTCCTATTCTTAAAGACCCAGTGATTTCTGTAAAGTCCATACCAAGCCTGAGAATGCCCCTAACTACTAAACAAAACAAAACAAAAAATGGAAATTGAAAAGAAAACTAGTGTCTGGACAGGCTATGCAACATAATATTATTAAAAAGGCAAGTCACTGGTGAAGGTTCCAAATAAACACCATAAAGAATTTAAAAACCTTATGTTCAAATTTTTTGCACACTAAGTCAATTTTTCCGTCAAACTTCTTTTATGCATCATTAAAGAAGGCTTTCAATTTCCTGATAGTTCCTTAACCAACACTAACCGAGGCCCAAATTTTTCAGAAAGAAAGAAAGAGAGAAGGAAAGACAAAGTATGGAACTAGCCACATACTAACCTGTGCACAAAGCCATTCAACCAATAATTTTAAAACATCATCAATGGTAGTGGATTTGCTTTTTGAATTTGAGGCTTCCCCATTAGCAAAAAAGCGATCCTGTGGTTTTGGCCTAGCACTATGATTACGGAAAATATTGCACAATCAGTAACTGAATGTAACAAAATATACCAACCTCCAAACTATTGCACCTTTGAGCAAATGGATCATGTTTTAAGTACCTTACAATCGAAGCTAATATCTTACAGCTCTTTTCTTGTATGAACCAATTACCTTTCCACAGCAATCTGAAATTGGAAAAGATAACATATCGTTTTAGTTAAGAAAAGAAGATAAGATATGAACTGTAAAAGGATCAATGATTTCAAATTCTAACAATTTTGCATAAGTGCTTAACTTAAGAAAGGTTCGTAAGTATCTTCACTTGCAAGAGATTTATCATGGAATAATCTGGCTCTCTTTGGATTGGCTGACAAAGGAAATGAAAAGAGGTAAATTGTCTAGTATGCATATTCTATCCAAAAGACCATAATCATTCCTCTTACCTGTCAGCATCTCATCAATTAAAGCCAGAACATATTCCACTGTTTCTTCCTTATATATGTCTCTTAAAATGCTAACAAACACCCGGACATAAGATGGACCATCCTGTAAGAGTCAATTAACTCGTCAATAACATTACTGACTATTTAAAATGGTAAGTCATATCAATCTTCTACTAAAGTTGTAACAGGCATCAAAATTAGCTTTCTGGTACATTTTAAACGAATGGAACATATAAGAGCCACGCAACATTACATCATCCAGCAATTGAGCCCGGTGACTTTCTGATCTGTTATCATATCGTCTTAACAGCTGAAGCCCTGTTCCTGAAATCAGCTTCGTTGTCATGTAAGTCTCCCATGGGATGTCCCTCTTCAGAACCTATGGAACAAAAGAAGATGTTAACCAAAATCCAGATTGACTAAATTAAATCCGTTGTAACAAGAAAACATTTTTTTTTTCAAAATCACACAATATTTCAACAAAAATACAATAATCAAAAGTCAAGAAAAACTAAACATAGCGGCAAATAGAATCCGGCTACATTAGCCATCATCAAGTAAACACACTAGCATTATTGAGCAGGACTAATCTACCATTTCCTTTCACTTTCATTTCTGAACAAACACCAACTAAAACTAACTAGTAACAACAACACATACATTTACCAGATTAAGCCAACTTCCAATACTTCATGTTCCCAGAAAGAAAACAGTTTGTAATGAACACAACTACAAACCATCTTTTACTTGTTACTCACGCTTTCCTTTTATAAAGAAGCCTTTTTGTGCTTCTGCTTATCTGAAAGCACAACAACTAAACCGTTCGGTACGTACCCACTTTAAATTGGTGACTAATGTTTGTCAATCACCTACTCACTTGTACTAGACAGCTGATAATTTGATTTCACAAGAGTGTAGATAAAATGTTATAATTAGAAAAAAAAAGAGCACATTTGGTTCGTTCTGACAAAATCAGAACACATAAAAAATGTAAATGCCTATAGTATGGTAATGTGCAATCATTGACGATAATAAAGCAAGCAAATCAACAGATTAAATCACATCACTAACCTGCTCTGTGGTAAGTTCAGCATGGTCCATTGATACTAAAATACTCAAAACCTCACAAAATTACTCCAATTCAAATACCTGCAAATAGGAGAAAAATAAAATAACCATAATAAATTCAAACAAGTCAAATTCAAGTGAATCTAATTCGAGACTTACTTACTTCACCTTAGAAAAAAAATTAATAATAAAAGAAACGAGATTTTATTCACAGCTTCCGAACAATCAGCAAGAAGGGATCAAACGGCTCAAATCTGCTTCAATTGCAGTAAAAGTCCCACAGAATTTTACAGTTTTAAATAAAATTTGAAAAAAATAACTCATAATTCATTAGATTTTACAGAAATTTCACAATAAAGCTCTTACAAATGTAATGCGAATTACCTCCAAAATTCTGTAAAAATAGTGGAACAAAATAAAACGAGAGAAATAAGAATAAGTTTTCAGATTTAGTAAAACACAAAATGACGAAGCAAAAATTAATATAAAAATTTATAGAGCTGCGATCGATCGCGCACCTGAATTTTGTTTATTTCTCTTTCTTCCACCACCGTCTCGTTAATTCTGGCGAGAAGACAGTGCTCGTGAAGAGCTTTGAATCAAATGAAAACAATACAGATTTTGATTGGTCGGCTTGTATTGGGTGAGCTCTATGTATTGCTGTGTCGCAGTTTTTTGAATCTAGAACGTACATGTGGCTTGGGATGATGGGGACGTACGGGTGTGAGTTGCGTGACAAAAATAATTTTATATTATATCCGAGATAATATAATTAATTAATACATATACGATAAGCGGAATTAAATTTAATATCATCACTACTTATATAATAATTTTTTAAAATAAATTTATATTTATCATAATATAATTTCTTATTGTATGATTAATAGAGTATCTCTAATATATTTATGTGTGAGTGTGAAAATTTGTGGGCTAAGATCAATATTTTCGTTGATAGAATAAAATCAACAGTAATTTATCCTAATTTGTCATTAAATCCACATCGATTAACCAGAAGCAATCAAATTTTAATGTTTTCTTAGCACCGTAATAGTACTCATAAGTACGTTATTAACTTTACGGCCAAGCCTCCAGTTAATTTAAAATTAATTTTCTCATCCTTGATATTTAATTAAGTACTTTTATTTAGTTGGTTAAAATTTTAAGGAATTCGAATCTTAACTTCTAAATGAAATAGGAGGTTAAATATTGATGGGTCTTTGCTCACCCCTCCATATTTTAAGAAAATAAATAAAATAAAAAGTAACAATTTTGTTATTTTAGGTTTTTTTTTTTTTTTTCTCCTTACAAAATGAAATCTTTCTAAAATATTAGCCTAGGTGGGGAAGAGATGAGGAAGCTTCTTCAGAATCGTAAATACATTAGCAAGATCACGATTTGTTGGGAGGCATGGTCGAGAACATATATGCACAAGTGGGCCATTCAAGGGGAGCCACGTGGGTCCACTAGCTGCTACGGGCTTAAATGATCCGGTCAGGATACGAAAGAGTCCACCAAGCCCATCAATTACCGTCCAAGCTTTGCGAGCAGACATTCTTATATATTAACCTAACCTACCAAAAGGCTAAAGCAGATATTTCTACCTTCTTTATTTTCTTTTATCATAAGTATCACCTCTTACAAATGAATTTATATTCACTTCATTAACAGATGGGATCTATTATTATTTTTTACATGTCTACAGAAATTAACAATAGCCACAAATTCACCCAATTTATATCTTACCATACGACCTATTATATAAATAGACAAATACTTTCTTTTATTATGAATACTAATAATATGACCGATTATTGTAGGTATAATGATGTGTGTGTGTGTTAAGTTATTATTATTATTATTTTTCACTTTCAATCAATTTTTCTTAATAAATGATTTACTAAAGGAAGATTTCTTTAGTTAACTTGTCACAGTTAATCAACTCTCGTTTTTTAATAAATTATAAAAACGAAGAAAAAAAATTAATTTTCTCCTCTATTTAGTGCGACGGCGAAGAATCAAATTGTCACCATCTATTTTTTTTTTATTTTTTGGTGAAGCTTTCATTACAAAGTTTAATAATAAATAAATAATCAAGAAAAGTCTTCTCGGTATAAGCGACGGCTTAGATTACCCGGTGATTTGTGGCGGTGATGTGTCCAAGTTCCATTCCCATCGCCATGGGTTGCTTCGTGCCTTTTCCTTTTTTATTTTCTAATTTTCTTTTCTTTTTAATTATCTGATCTCCTTTCCAATCGAGAAAAGGAAAAAGTCAAGTTACCTTGATAAATCCAAATTAGCTACATATACTAATTTTCTACTTCAAACTTATTTCTATTTATTGCGACTAAAAATGTGAAATATGTTTTCTTTTAATATTATAGAAATATATATCATGTCATAAATTCACAATTAAAATTAAGTGCATAAATATATTAAAAATGAAATGTCGTAATATACGATAAAAGTGAGAAAACTCACGATCTTTCCATCTTTTAAGAGTAAGGAGAAGAAATAATTATCATTTAACTAAAAAATAATTTTAATTAAAAAATCTATTTGACTTTTCAAAAAACCTCTAATGAAAGTTCTTTTCAAAGTTTATGTTAACATAAATTTACGATTAAAGTTCAATGAAGAAGCTTAAAATCAAAAGTCCAGCACAAAATTTATAAGAAAATAAACTCACACAAAAAAATTATAAGAAATTAATCCACTTATATATAAATTTTTGTAGAGCAAATATCATCAAAATCCTTTTATACTAATATAACTTTATTCTAGTTATTTAAGTATCTCATCAATTTCAAATTATTTTCGAAGTTCATGGGAGAAGTTTTATCTGTTCAATAACAACTATTTCTTTTTCTATTTTACTACTACTTAATAGAAATCTAAAAAGAGTTCTGACAAACTTTTAAAAAATATATATATATAAACTTCAATTAAGTATCTTTGATGAATGAAATTAAGAATCCTTATTATTTCAATTGGTGCCGAAGAAAAGTATGATGAATAAATTCCTCTAAAACCCCATGCTCCTCATATATATATATATATATATATATATATATATTCGATATTCTCTGCTTCCTTAACATATGCTTAGCATCTAGGTATAGTCGAATTTGATTCTAATTTGACTATAATCTGATAGAATAAAAAAACTATTGATAAATTCTATGATATTTAGATATGGTAATAGTGATATTCTCTAATTTGTATTGAAAAAATAAAGAGTAGGAAAGTTAAATAGTTGCTTCACAATACATACATACACTCTGCTTTAGGAATACAATACAATAAATTTCCAACAATCAGTAGAAAAAGAATAAAAATAAGCAAAAGGCCTTCAGTAAGTAGATACTAAGGGGCTATTTATTTTGTCTGACTTAATAACTTAATTGACTTAATTATAATCAGTTAAGTCAGTAAATTCGTTAATTTTTTTCAACTTAACGAAAATTTTCAATAATTAAATTATTGAGTTATTAAGCTAATATATTTAGCTTTTTTCTTAATCTAAAAAATTTAAATAGCATCATTAAAATTTATTCTCTAAAATATCATTATTTTATTAATTAAGTTTCATCTATACCCAAATAAGTTTAGTAATTAGCATTATTACTCATCTTTATAACTCATGATAATATAGTGCTAGAATATTTTTTTTTCAAATTAGTATTATTTATCTTTATAATTTTTAATGAATATTTTTCAGATAAAACATCATAAACAACAATAGAATTGATTGACATATACTAATTTAAAATATTAAAAGGCTATATTCAATTGAGCATGATTATGTTATGAAAATATTATTTATGTTATTTGAGATGTTATAAATTGTTTGACAATTATAATTTATAAGGGTATAGATGTAAAAATAGTAGTTTTCAAATTTTGTTAAATTAAAAAAAAAATTCATACATATTTTTAGTGATTCAGACAAAAAAAGAACATGTTATTTAGATTCAGACATTTAATTTTATTCAGAATTCAAATTAATTCCAGTTTAGTTAGATTTTAGATAAAAAAAAATTAACGCTACCTAAGAAAAGAGACTATGTTGATAAAAAAAAAAAGGAAAGAAAAAGATGTTGATGAATCCATGCAGGACATCAAAAAATGATTGGAAATAAAAATAATTTACTTGTTTCTGAAAATATTTTACTTTGCAAACATTATAGAGACTTAAAAACTTAAATTTGTTTCTATTCAAAGAATAAAAAATAAAATGAAAAAAATCCAGTATTTTTTAATAAATAAATAAATCCACCTGAAATAAAATATATCCTATTAACTAGCAAATAAATAAATAAATCCGGTAAATTAAAATTCTTCATCTTAATTTTCACCTTATTCTTGTCTCTTTTTTTTTTCTCCCAAAAAATGAAAAATAGAATATAAATAGCCGGCACGTATAGACAGCATTGATTTACGCTAAGGAAGCGAAAGAGAGAGAGAGAGAGAGAGAGAGAGAGAGAGAGAGTTTCGTTATCCTCCTCCTTTCCTCCATTTGAAAATTCAATGCCGCAAAACAGAGAGGGCGTGTAGTTTCTGTTTTTGGTTCTCAAGGCTCAAACTGAACGTTAAGTTTTTGTGGATGGGCATGCACGCTTCTCCACCATAAGCGAGAAGCCAAAAGAAGCAGTCAATCATCAAACGTATAACGCACACGAAATCTACATCCAAGAATACTTCGCAGAAGAATCACTAAAATGGCTCTCTCTCTTCTTCCTGTTTCCTCTCCTACATTCCCTCTTCATCATCCTCCCTCTTCTTTATATCACCACCATCCTCACCGCACAAAGCTCCAAGCACTAGTCTTTCGAAAATTTTCTCTTGGCAAAGAACGGGTGAGGGGTGGCTTTATGGGGAAAAAGGGAGGTGGGTTTTTATGGGTGTCGCCGTCGTCGTCGTCGTCGTCTTTATCCGTTTGTTGGGCTAGTAATGGTGGGGGAGGGGATTTGGGGAGAGATAATTATGAGGAAGATGATGAAGCTGGAGATGAGAGCGAGGCTGATGATGATGGAGACGAATATGATGAAGAGATCAGTGGGTCTGCTTCTGTCTTGCCTGAGAGATGGGATGTCTTAGGCCTGGGCCAGGCTATGGTAATTTTGCTTCTTTTTTTTTTTTTTATGAAGTTTGAATCTTGTTTCTTGTCAAATGAAAAGCTTGGATTTTCGTTTGAATTCGTGTAGGAGAAATTGTACTACATAACAGATAAAAATTTTGAACTTTTGTGCTGGATTGTTAGTTCTGTATAATAATCAAATTGTTTGTGAAAAATATTATATGCTCTAGCTATTTAGAATATTTATAAAGTTTACAAATTACAAATCTTGGTTCTTCTTATATTCGCGCCTTTGGTAAGCTTTCTATTTTTTTTTTTTCCCCCATGTGGTATGGGCGAAGGGTTGCTGATTTCGCATTACAATTGGTCTTTGGAGTCATCATTTGAATTGAGTTGCTACATTGAGCATTTTGGATATTAAGTGGTATAGTTTGGGTATGATTCATTTGTGAGTAACTTTGTGTAGAGTACGGATATCAAACCGGGGTGTTCTAAGTTTAAGATAATGATGGGGTTCACGAGAAGGTTTTATTATTAGAATCTTATGCATGGAATGTGCTTGTTTACATTAAAATGGTTGAATTTTGTAGTAGTACCTCCATTCATGTGAAGGAATTGTCATTTTTTTCTTTGGGGTTGTAACTGTTTGATTCTCAGGTGTTTAATTGGTCCAGAAATTCATGTTATTTTTATTTGATGCTGATGTAAATGCCGCATGAGATAAAAATGTTGCAGTTCACCAGAAGGCTCTGTGCCAATATTTCTTATACCCGTTGAATAGTTCCCACATTTATTGGAGAATTATCTCCAACTTTGATACATATACATGTGATGTTATAGTATTATACATAATAATCATTTTATCTTGGCATTCCGTGTCTGTACTGGTATTTTTAGGTAGATTTTTCTGGCATGGTTGACGATGATTTTTTGGAGAGACTGGGATTAGAGAAGGGAACGAGGAAGCTTGTAAATCATGAAGAGAGGGGCAGGGTTTTGCGTGCTATGGATGGTTGCAGCTATAAGGCTGCTGCTGGTGGATCTCTTTCCAACAGTCTGGTGGCCTTGGCAAGGCTTGGGGGAAAGCCCATTGGTGGCCCAGCTTTAAATGTAGCCATGACGGGCAGCGTCGGGAGCGATCCATTGGGTGGCTTCTACAGGTTAGGCATTGTTTTGAATATGCTGAATTGGTGATTTTTTTTTATTTAAAAAACTTAATTACAAGAGCTTGTGGAAAACTTCTTTCTGTAGTGAGGTTGTGGCGGTTTAATTTCTTCTTAGGAAAGATGTTAATAAGGGATTCAGAGTCCCTTCAGTTTGAATAAATTTGTATTGGATACCTTCAGAGTTATAGTTGTGTCAGGAGCAATTAAGATAAAGCATTTGCAGTTTGACTTTCATAACCTCATCTGGTCGATGTTTATCTTTTGTGTTTTGTGGGTACTCATCAGCCTAGAGAAATAACAAGTAATTTTTTTCATTCGCATCTTTAGATGGCTTGTAGAGTCCAATGTTATTATTCCCTTTATCAGGATGCCATGCTTATGGCAATGCCAGAATCTGGGGATTCAAGATGGTAGTAGCAGTCGCCATTGTGTATATATAATGTCTTTATTAAAGTGGCTTGTGCAGGTTTAAAAGAATTTTCTTGGTACGGAATCATGATTAAGAAAGAAATAGTTGGTGGTAGTTCAATCTTGAATGGAAGACTGAAGTACTGTTAGGCATCTACTGTGTTCTAAAGAATAGGAAATTTTCTGTTTAGGCATTAGAGGTATGGTTTTCAAAAGAATAAGAAATACATCTGGAAATTGATGCATGATTTTGCAAAGCTTGACAAACCCATTGTTTGGTAGCTTGGGCAACTCTTTTGGGGCTATGCAATTTCATTGTGTGTTGTAAATATTAGGGAGGCATAAATTTGCCGCCCTCCACTCATGATCTTAGGTTGCTCTTGCCACTATAACTATTTGGTTGTCAACTAGTTATGTTATGCTATATATTTTGCTGTTTTTAGCTGTAACTTCAACTTATAATCTGAACTCAATGCCAGACTGAGTTTGATGCAGAGTTCACTATTCTTCCCTTGCTTTTTCTCTCTTGCTAGAATAATAATTTGAACAGAAGACAATACTAAGCTCTGCCAATTTTTGCCAATAGAAATTCCTAGCTCATGAGGATTATTGAGAACAAAAAATGGTACTAAAATATGGTGCCCTCTGCAAAGGGAAACAAAGCAAAAAACTTCCAATTGATAATTACTGAGAAGAATTTTTTTGAAGTTCTAATAAGGCTAAAGAGGGAATCAAGCTGAAAAAGTAATCATTCAGTTAATTGATGCTTGAGACTCGAAATGATCTATCATTTTATACTGATTCCCAATTAATTAAAAGTCTTCCTGTTATGATACTGGTGTTGTAACTCCATCTGGGTCCTAAAACATTTCTTTGTTTGATTTAACATTCGTGTTTAGTATTAAACATTGAACTATTTGATCCTTTAGAATTGATATTCTTCTTTTCTTTATTTTTCCTTTTCTTTCATTGCTACTGCAGTTCTGTGATTTAGGTTAAAATCTACTGTCTTTAATTTGTTTTACAGGGAAAAATTGCGTCGGGCGAATGTGGCATTTTGCTCTGAACCCATCAAGGACGGCACAACAGGAACAGTGATAGTTCTCACTACTCCAGATGCTCAACGCGCGATGCTTGCATACCAGGTCAGCTTTCAAAGAAGTATTAGAAATAAAAATTAATGTCTTTTCATGTTTAAAATTTGCACTTTTCTTAAACATTATCTTTATGAAGAGAACAAGTTAAGCAACATTTATATTTCATGGGTGCTATCAAACCTTAACTAGTTAGATTTTTGCAGAACTATTGGTTTATGACTTCATGCATAATTTTCTTTGCTTTTATGTCGAATGACAATAGCATCTGGTACTTCTTCATTATTTAATATTATTTTTCCCTTCCACATAAGAATTATTAATTGAAGTTGGATTCTTTATTGTGTAGTAGGCTTGCATAAGCTCTCTGTTGATAAACTGTTTGGTTTGTAATTTGTTAGGGGCTTTTGAGTAACAAGAAGCTCACAAAGTTCAAAGGAATTTTACTTCTTGTGGGGAAAGGACCCACTAACACTTAGATATATATATATATATATATCTATAAACACTATACATTCCTACTTGGTGTTAGTATTTATTCTTAACTTCTGTGGTATCTCTCTTCCCTAATATGTTCTTTTAACATCTTACCTACATCACCAATGAGCTGGTGATAAAGTAAATTACATTAGTTGTCTGTGAAAATTGTAAACTATTTGCTACTTTTTAAGGGCACTTAGCAATTTTTCCACATAAATAACAATGAGTTCTTGTACTAATTAATACTTCTGTGTAGCATGCTTATATGGTGTATGGTGTTAGTACTATCAGATATTAATATATTTGGCTCTTTGAATGTGTCAGGGTACATCATCGACTATCAACTATGATCCCTGCTTGGTTAACCTTATTTCCAAGACAAATATATTTATTGTTGAAGGCTATTTGTTTGAACTTCCTGATACAATTAGAACAATTACAAAAGCTTGTGAAGTAGCTCACAGAAGTGGCGCTCTGGTTGCAGTAACAGCATCAGATGTGACGTGCATTGAGAGACATTATGATGACTTCTGGTATGAATATTACATGGTTTTGATTGTTGTACTTGAGTTTAACTGAATTTGTATCCTCCATAAAATTGTTTCAATGTGAGTTTTTTATATCCCCAAGGTAAATTTTGTTTTTAATAGAATCCGTGAAGTTAAATAAGCTATCAAAAACAGCTGCGTCAAACAAAGTAGATTTTCTGATTTACTAGGAAACTTCATGTCACATTTGTCCAAGCATTAGGTAATAGAAGTGTATAAAGAAGAACAATGGAGCGGCTTTCTTTTTCAGAATCTTAATGTTTTCTTGTCTTAGAGACTCGTCCCTGAATAAGGTGAGAGAAAAAGTAAAAACTGCATGTCTTAGAGAGAAAAACATGCATAGGGAATGTGAAACGACTCAGTTTCCATTTCATTTGGCCATTGTGTCTTCATCCCTCGGACTTCCTTTTACATCCTCAATTCTATATTTTTGGCTTAATAGCATTGAGGTGGAACAAGATTCAGTCAAGGTAGATGTCAATATACGTTTTGAGAGTATTGATATGGTTGAATTTCATTCCCTTCAGAATAGTCCTGTTTGTGTAATTCATTTATACCAGGTATTTGATGCGCATGTTAAATTGATTCAATGTGATGATGACTTGTGTTTATCAATATGAAGGAAATGAAGGATCTCAATAGTATGAAGTTCCTTTGGTTTCATTCATCAGATATAATATATGCTAAATATTTTTTTTGTCCTGATTTCACTCAGGGAAATTGTTGGAAACTATGCCGACATCGTGTTTGCAAACAGTGACGAAGCCAGAGCTTTTTGCCACTTCTCTTCAAAGGAAAGCCCAGAGTCAACCACAAGGTACTTAAGCCACTTTGTTCCCTTAGTTTCAGTCACAGATGGGGCAAGAGGCTCTTACATAGGTGTCAAAGGAGAAGCTGTATATATTCCTCCTTCTCCATGTGTCCCTGTGGACACTTGTGGTGCTGGTGATGCATACGCATCTGGTATTTTGTACGGTATATTACGAGGTGTATCAGACCTAAAAGGAATGGGTGCATTAGCAGCTAGAATAGCAGCCACAGTTGTTGGGCAACAGGGAACACGCCTTAGCGTTAGGCACGCCAGTGAACTGGCCGAGTCATTTGCATACCGAATCAAGAGTTCGACGGTCGGATCAGATATCAGTTCTGACCATATTTCGAGCTTGTAATGAAGCTCCCAGGATTCACCGGGGTGACTTCCTAATTCTTTTGTTAGGCATTATTCATTGTTAATAGCTTTGTAACACTGTACATTATGATATAATACATTACTTTGTATTTTTAAATCTGCCAAGTCTTGCTTCAATTTTGACGTTCATTCAAATGTCAAAATAACATACCCAAATGAGAAGATGACTTGGGAAAACGAGGTGTATTCGAGATTTATCATGGCGTCATGTCATGCTCCGTAATAGCTTACAATTTTATACACATCTAGAATTATTGATAGTGATAATAGTTAATAGATGGAACATACCGTATGATTGCATTAAATTTGCTTATAACGCCTCATCATTTGGCAATAATATGGCAGTTGGCCTCATTAGTCAATATTCCAATGGTACATTATTAGAAAATTAAGGCTTCGATTCTGTTGGCCGTAATTAACTGACTGATACAGGTTGGGATAGCAGTATTAGGGTGGGATCTATATCAAATGGGTTTCAATCATCTATATTTTATTTTCTGAAAAGTTTTTCTTTTGTTTTGGGTAAGATGATTAGAATTCTTATTTGATTTTACTTTCTTCAAGAGTCTTTGGTAAAATATAAATTGGTGATTGGTGGTTAAAATATATGGATGTAAAAAGTAATCAGATCTTTATCATAGACTTTTATAATTATACGCGTGACACAATATCTTGTAAAATTCACGAGAGTTTAGATTAAGAAAAAATTGTAATTCTATCGAAATAAGAGTTTATTCATCTTAATTTAATGACATTTCTTGTGAATAATTATAAGAGGAATCGATCATTTAACTTTTATTAATATAGATTTTTTTCATTATACTCTGACAGACCTCAAACTAGCTTATAGTTGTATATATTTAGACAGATGTTACCATCCAACAATATTATCAACAAAAAGCTTTCACATGTTATTGAAACTTTTCCATCAAACCCATTGTGGAAGTTGGAAAATCCAGAGTGTCTTTTAACGTAGAAGCTTCATAAAGCTATTGGACAAAAAGTCCACAGATTGAATGGTTGTGAGCACTTTAATGGAGATCTTCAAAAGTTCAACATTCCAACTTGGGTCTTGTTCTTCTCTTTTGAAATTTTCTCAAGTTTGTAGACATTTATGCATAATAAAAAGACCAAAGACCCTTGACCTTGATCGACTTGGTTGACCCTATAGGTGCGTGTGTGCATGCGTGTGTATCTATATATATATATTGTGCGTTTGACATAATATATTATATTATATTGTGTTGTATTAATATTGTATTATGATTATGTTATATATTATTTGGTGATACATTGTACTGTATTAATTTTTAATTATATTATATTTAGTGTTGTACCGTATTATATTATTTTTTTATTAATTTAAATTATATATTTAAAAATAATCTTTATTATAACTTAAAAAATACTGAATATAAAAGTCTTAAATTTTACAAATTTAATATTTTTTAATAAGAATGTTAAAAAAATCCTAATTCTCCATGAAGATAGAAGCTTGTAGCCTTTCTTTTAGTATTTTCTAAATATATAACCTATGAAATAAATATCGAAACAAATAATTTTTAAATAATTTAACAACATAAATAAATAGTTAAAATCTTCAAGATTAGTTCAAAAATCATTTTAGGATGACATAATAAAAGTTTATACATATTACAAGATAATTACAAAATAATAAAGTGTTAGAATCGTCGTAACATTTCACTAACAAAATTAATTGTGCTAAATAATCCAGTCATTATTTATATTATTAATTTTTTTAATTTGAATATTTATTATTAGTTATATTTAATTATTTAAAAATAAGTAATTTAATTAATATAATTAAATAATGTAATATTATATTATTTAAGTATTGATTATTGGTTATACTAACTTATTGAAGATTAATCAATTTTATATATTAATTATTATAATATAATTAAATAATACATTATTTAGATATATTTTTAATATAATAAAAATAAAAATATAAAATAATATTATTGAATAATAAATTTTAAATTATTTATTATTATTAAAAAAATTAAAAAAACGATAAATAATTATCGTATTAGCTAAATCCGACTTCAATTAATACACTAAGTTGCTGCAATTTGGTGCCCCGAACATAGGACTGCATCGCTACCCCATGTAACGAAGGGTACCAAACAAACCCCATAAGAATAAAATTGGGCGGCATCTCAATTGTTATAAGCAGGTAATTGGGGTTTTAAATTAGTTCAAAAATTC